>NC_087208.1:9700393-9770393 GCF_015104395.2 Macrobrachium nipponense | reverse complement strand
AACTTTATCAATGACATCTGAGTCCCATGCGCCCTTTGAGATGTTCATTACCCCTCTTACGCCGGAGCGGTAAATAAAAAATTGTCTCCCGTATGCCGGAGAGGTTTCGGAGTGAGCGCGGAAGCGGAAAAAATATTTTTTTCAAAAAATCACAGCGCGCTTAGTTTTCAAGATTAAGAGTTCATATTTGGCTCCTTTTTTTGTCATTGCCTGAAGTTTAGTATGCAACCATCAGAAATGAAAAAAACTATCATTATCATATATAAATAATGCAATATATGATAGCGCAAAAACGACATTTCATATAAAATTGTATTCAAATCGCGCTGTGCGCAAAACAGTTAAAGGTAACAAGTTACTTTTTTTTCGTTGTAATTTACACTAAATTGTGATCATTTTGGTATATAACACATTGTAAAACAATAAAAGCAACAGAGAAAATATTATCACAAAATAATGGATGAATTCGTAACTTGCGGACATAAACAAATATTTTTTTCAAAAATTCACCATAAATCTAAATATTGTCCTAGAGACTTCCAATTTCTTTCAAAATGAAGACAAATGATTGAATATTACTATACTGTAAGAGTATTAGCTTACAATTGCAGTTTTTGAACATATCTGACGAGTTAAAGTTGACCGAATGTCGAATTTTTTATATATATTTTTTATATGCAATTATTTCGGAAATAAGAAAAGCTACAACCTTCAAATATTTTTTCGTTTTATTCTACATAAAATTGCACACATTTTCATATATAAAACTCTATGAAATGCCTAATATGAAACGGAGCAAATATTCCGAGAATGCGACGTACGTATTTCGGAGATTTGTGGCGGAGAATCCGCGCGCGGAGGGAAGGAAAGATTTTTTTTAAAATTCACCATAAATCTAAATATTTTGCTAGAGACTTCGAATTTGTTTCAAGAAGATAAATGACTGAATATTACTAGACTGTAAGAGTTTTAGCTTACAATTGCGTTTTTCGACCATTTTGGTAGAGTCAAAGTTGACCGAACGTGGTTTTTTTTCTATTTATCGTGATTTATATGCAAATATTTCAAAATTGAGAAAAGCTACAACCTTCAATTATTTTTTGTTGTATTCTACATGAAATTGCGCACATTTTCATATATAAAACTTTATGAAACGGCTAATTTAAAATGGTGCAAACATTACCACAATCGCACGTATGATTTTTTCGGAAGAGTTACCGCGCGGACGTAAAGAAAATGTTATTTTTTTCATAAATTCACCATAAATCGAAATATTGTGCTAGAGACTTCCAATTTGTTGCAAAATGAAGTTAAATGCTTGAATATTACTAGAATATAAGCGTTTTAGCTTACAATTGCGTTTTTCAACCATTTCGGTAGAGTCAAAGTTGATTGAAGGTTGAAATTTTGGCAATTATCGTTATTTATATGAAAATATCTCAAAACTGATAAAAGCTACAACCATGGGTTGTTTTTAGTTATATTGTGCATGAAATTGCGCACATTTCCATATATAAAACTTTATATAATGGCTAATTTTAAAATGGTGCAAACATTACCACAATCGCATGTATGATTTTTTTCGGAAGAATTACCGCGCGGACGTAAGGAAAAGGTTTTTTCATAAATTCACCATAAATCGAAATATTGTGCTAGAGACTTCCAATTAGTTGCAAAATAAAGGTAAATGATTGAATATTACTAGAATATAAGCGTTTTAGCTTACAATTTGCGTTTTTCGACCATTTCGGCAGAGTCAAAGTTGACCGAAAGTTGAAATTTTGGCAATTATCGTTACTTATATGAAAATATCTCAAAACTGATAAAAGCTACAATCATGAGTATTTTATTGTTGTATTCTACATAAAAATGCGCACATTTTCATATATAATACTTCATGTAACGGCTAATTTACAATGGTACAAAAATTATGTCAAAGTGACAAAATAATTTCAGAGATGTGTCACAGATACTTTTTAGTGCGGCAAGAAAGAAATTCGCGCTTGCGCGCCTGCGTAACGATTGTAAACAAAACAACACCTTGATCCGTGAACTCCCAGCATCCCACAAGGCGCGTGATTCAAAAGTTTTAGGCTGGTAGGCCTATAAGTATTTTTCCGCAAATTTTAAAAAAATCTTTTGTAAGTCGACGTAAAATACGTCCAGTCGGCACACGGGAGACAAAAAATGTCGACATAAAATACGTCCAGTCGGCGTAAGAGGGTTACCTGTCTCTGTTTAATCAAGGCTGATTCTATCATCTGACTCTTGTATTGACAGTTGCTGCTATAAATTTTAAGTAACAAATTCCAGTTTATTCTGTGGTTATGTTCATTTATATGGTTGAAAATAGCAGAGTTCTGTTGTCCATACCTAACTGACTGTTTATGTTGTATTAATCTCTGGGGAAGTGATTTTCCTGTAAAACCAATCTAAGATTGGTCACAGTCCAGGCATGGGATTTCATAAACACCTGTGTCCTTGGCGGATGTCTTTTGTTGGATGTTTATCAGGGATTTGGCTAAGGTATTTGGGTAAGTAAATGCAAAAGGGTTAGATTTTACAAGAGTCTTTTACCGAGATGAAAGAATTTTTATGGTACTAGTATGTAAAATGTTTATTGATGTTTTCAGTTGTTAACCCTTTAACGCCGATTGGACGTATTAAATGTTGATATAAATTGTCTCCTGGGTGCCGATTGGACGTATGGTACGTCGATATAAAAATGTTTTTTAAAAATTTGCGGAAAAATAGTTATAGGCCTACGAGGCAAAAAATTATATTGTTATGATACAATAAAGTTTTATACATACTTACCTGGCAGATATATACTTAGCTTTAGACTCCGTTGTCCCGACAGAAATTCAAATTTTGCGGCACACACTACAGGTAGGTCAGGTGATCTACCGCCCTGCGAGGACTAGGAACCATTCCCGTTTTCTAATCAGATTTTCTCTCTTCCACCTGTCTCCTGCGGGGAGGCTGGGTGGGCCATTTATCGTATATATCTGCCAGGTAAGTATGTATAAAACTTTATTGTATCATAACAATATTAGTTTTATACATTCAACTTCCCTGTCAGATATATACTTAGCTGATTGGCACCCTTGGTGGTGGGTAAGAGACAGCTAACTCCTGCGGGGAGGCTGGGTGGGCCATTTATCGTATATATCTGCCAGGTAAGTATGTATAAAACTTTTTTGTATCATAACAATATTAGTTTTATACATTCAACTTCCCTGTCAGATATATACTTAGCTGATTGGCACCCTTGGTGGTGGGTAAGAGACAGCTAACTACTGAAATAGACAGGTAAACAACATATGTTGTAGGTAATAATAAAACCTTGGTTCCTACCTGATTAGGCAGAAGACTTCGTGGCTACTGCCCAGGAGTCTACTTCCCCTCAAGAGCCTCAGCGAGATATTGATCTATGGCTAAGAGTTCTTGTGGGTCTGTCAATGGGGTCTTATCCACTTACTCAGCAGAGCCTAAATGGCATTTCTCAATGGGTGCTAATCCACTAACATGACAACACACCTTATTCAAGGAGCACAACACTGATCCCGATCACCTGATCCTAACACCCGTGTTAGTTCTAAGATTGAAAGGAGTTATCCCCAAACTCCTCACAAACAACCAATAACTTGAATCACACAAAATCACGCAAACATTATAGTACAAAAAAAAAATTTGAACACCTCTACTAGTCAGATACACCCCGAGTTCCTCACTGATCAAAGGCGACGGCTGCCTGTGCGACATCTAGAGCCCTTGGCAGTAGAAAACCAAGAACATATCTTACAAGAGGGTTTACGTACACATAAATAAATTAAGGATCAGTATTTGCTCCAAGTCCCAGCACTGTATCCGCTGACACAAACGGACCGAGAGAGAAGCATTTCTCATAAGTTACCCTTACATCCTTCAGGTAATGAGATGCAAAAACTGAATTGCATCTCCAATATGTCGCTTCGAGGATATCCTTCACTGACATATTCCTTTGAAAGACTAGTGACGTAGTAACTGCTCTAACTTCATGAGCTTTAACTCTTAGAAGTTTGAAGGAGTCATCTGGGCAATTATTGTGCGCCTCCGTAATAACACTTCTTAAAAAGAAGGCTAAGGCGTTTTTAGACATGGGTCTTTTCGGGTCCTTTACAGAACACCAGAGACCCTGTTGACAACCTCCCATCTGCTTCTTTTTACTAAGGTAAAATTTAAGAGCTTTGACCGGGCAAAGAGACCTTTCTGTCTCTCTACCTACTAGGTTAGACAGGCCCTTCACTTCAAAGCTCCTGGGCCATGGCTTTGAAGGGTTCTCGTTTTTCGCCAGAAACAATGTCTGGAACAAACAGATAGCAGTATCTCCTTTAAAGCCAACACGAGAATCTAGAGCGTGTAATTCGCTCGTTCTCTTGGCTGTAGCGAGGGACAACAGGAATAAACTTCCTTGTAATGTCTCGAAAGGAGGCATGGTGTGGGGGTTCGAACTTTTCCGAGGTCAGGAATCTCAGGACCACGTCCAGATTCCAGCTCGGAGTTCTTAGAGTTCTAGACTTTGAAGTCTCGAATGACCGAATCAGATCATGAAGATCCTTATTTTCAGCTAATTCCAGGCCTCTATTCCTGAATACGGCTGACAGCATACTTCTGTATCCCTTGATGGTGGAAACAGAAAGGTGCGATTCCTCCCTAAGGAAAATAAGGAAATCGGCAATGTTGGTCACAGAGGTATTAGAGGAGGACAGCTTCTTCGATCTACACCATCTCCTAAAGACTTTCCACTTTGACTGATAGACTCGCATCATTGAAGACCTGCGGGCTCTAGCGACAGCGCTTGCAGCTTTGCGAGAAAAGCCCCTCGCTCTGACGAGTCTTTCGATAGTTGAAAGGCAGTCAGAGCAAGAGCGGGGAGGTTTTGATGATACCTCTCGAAGTGGGGTTGTCTGAGCAGATCTGTTCTGTTTGGAAGAGATCTGGGGAAGTCCACCGTCCACTCCAGTGCCTCTGTGAACCAATCTTGAGCGGGCCAAAATGGGGCTATGAGTGTCAACCTCGTCCCCTTTGAGGCCACGAACTTCCTGAGCACTTCCCCCAGGATCTTGAATGGGGGAAAGGCGTATGCATCCAGGCCCGACCAATCTAGGAGAAGGGCGTCGACTGCGAAAGCTCTTGGATCCTCTACTGACGAGCAGAAGATGTCTATCCTCTTGGAGAGAAATGTGGCGAACAGGTCTATGTGAGGCCTCCCCCACAGAGACCAAAGTCTTTGACACACTTCTGAGTGGAGGGTCCATTCTGTGGGAAGGACCTGGTTCCTCCTGCTCAGCCTGTCTGCTCTCACGTTCCTCTCTCCCTGGACAAATCTCGTCAGGAGGGTTATATTTCTCTCCTCTGCCCAGACCAACAGATCTCTCACCAGTTCGAAGAGGGAGAACGAATGAGTCCCGCCTTGCTTTCGTATGTATGCAAGAGCGGTGGTGTTGTCCGAGTTGACCTGGACCACCCCGTCTCTGATTATTGATTTGAAGCACTTGAGGGCAAGGTGTATGGCTACGAGTTCCTTGCAGTTGATGTGCCATGACACCTGTTCTTTTGTCCAGGTGCCGACACTTCTCTTGTTCCTAGAGTTGCTCCCCATCCTGTCTCCGAAGCGTCGGAATACAACACTTGGCTTGGGTTCCAAATGGCAAGGGACAAGCCCTCGTTTTTCTCGAGAGGAGGCAACCACCACTTTAAGTGATCCTTCACTTCTAGTGGGATCGGGAACGAGTCTGACAGTTGCCCTGTTTTCCAACTCCAGACTTTCTTTAGGAAGAATTGCAGGGGGCGAAGATGAAGTCTCCCTAGGGGAAAGAACTGTTTCAGCGAGGAAAGGGTCCCCAGAAGGCTCAACCATTCCCTCGCTGAACTGCGTTCCTTCTCTAAGAAGTTCGAGACTTTTATACAGCCTCGCATGAGTCTCTCCTGCGAAGGAAAAACCCGAAAACCCCAAGAATCCATCTGAATCCCCAGATAAACCAGGTTCTGGCTGGGGATCATCTTACACTTCTCGAGGTTTACAAGTAATCCTAGCGACCGTATCAGGTCTAATGTCAATGTCAGGTCCTCCAAACACTGGCTCTCCGATCTGGCCCTGATGAGCCAGTCGTCTAAGTAAAGGGAGATATTTATTTTCATCAGGTTCGTGAAAACCTGAGGAGCTGTAGACAGGCCGAAACACAAAGCCCTGAACTGATAGATCTTTCCCTTTATAATAAATCGAAGGTACTTCTTCGACGAAGGATGAATGAGAACGTGGAAATAGGCATCTTGCAAGTTGAGGGATACCATCCAATCTCCTGGACGTAGGGCTGACAGAACCGATGCAGACGTTTCCATACGGAACTTTTCCTTTTCCACAAATCAGTTCAGCGCACTTACATCTAGAACTGGTCTCCACCCCCCTACCCGAAGCCTTCGGGACTAGAAAAAGGCGATTGTAAAATCCCGGGGAGTGGGGATCTAGCACCAGCTCGATGGCCCCCTTGTTCCACATCTGTTCCACCATCTGTAGGAGCTTATCTCTCAGAACAGGGTTTTTGTATCTCGTGGACAGTTCCCGAGGAGTTGAAGTCAGGGGAGGTCTGTCCTTGAAGGGGATGATATATCCCATCCTCAGAACCTACAGCGACCAGGAGTCGGCTCCTCTCAGGGCCCAGGCTTCCGCGTATTCCCGGAGCCTGGCGCCTACCGGTGTTTGGAGGGTCTGAAAATCATTTGCCCTTTTTAAAGGGCCGGAAGGCTGACCTTCCTCTCTTGTCTGGATTCTTCCTTTTGGAGGGGGGTCGTGTAGTAGGACCTCCACGAAAGGGCAGCTGAGACGTACGAGTAACTTTCTTTGCATCCGAGGCGACAGGTCTGTTCTTCTTTGCTGACTGTACAAGGTCTTGAGTCGCCTTCTCAGTCAGTGAGTGAGATATATCCTTCACTAACTGAGAAGGGAACAGATGGTCCGATAAAGGAGCGAACAGCAAAGCAGTTCTCTGAGTAGGAGAAACAGCCTTCGTCAAAAAGGAGCCAAAACCTGCTCTCTTTTTCAGTATATCCGCTCAAAAGAGGGAAGTCACTTCTCCTGAGCCATCTTGGACCGCTTCGTCGATACATGCCAGAATGCTAAGAAGCACTTCTGGGCTGATACCTTCTGAGTCATGGGTCTTCTTTGCCAAAACCCCAAGGGACCAGTCCAGGAAATTAAACACCTCCAGCACATGGAAAAGTCCCTTGAGGAGGTGGTCTAACTCAGACATGCCCCACGTCGCTCGAGCCGAAGATAATGCGTGTCTCCTGGAAGAGTCGACAAGACAAGAAGTCTGACTCCGCTGATGCAGGGAGAGACAGGCCCATGGTCTCTCCTGTCTCGTACCAAATGCCTCTCCTCCCAGTCAGTCTGGCGGGAGGCATGCAGAAGACAGTCTTCCCCAGTTCTTTCTTAGAGTTCATCCAAGAACCTAGAGACTGGAGAGCCTTCTTCATTGAAATAGCTGGTCTCATTTTCAAGAATGAAGAGGACTTAGAGGCCTTAGTACTCGAAAAGAGCAAGCGAGGAGAAGAAGGGGCGGCAGGGCTCAGCGAATCTCTGTATTCCTGGAGTAATAAGGCAGTTAAAGTTTTGTAATTGGACAGCCCTTCACTCGCTGGAGCCTCGTCTTCTGATACGTCTTCCAGCTTGAGTCCATTTACAGGAGACCGATCCCGTTTGTAGGATAAATCCTCTGTAGATCTCACTCGGTCTGAAGGAGAATCTCTTCTATCCGGGGAAGGGCTGAGCGACATCGCAGCTCTATGTCCTAATGCATGAGAACTGGAAGACTTCTCTAAAAGGCTGCAAGTTGTTTCAGATTCCACAGAATGCTGAAGTTCAACAACGGTCGATCGCCTGTTAGGCGAAGAAATCCTGGCAGGTGACTCGCACTTGGAAAGCGCCTCGCGCCTGGCTGGCGCTTTGCACCTGGTTGGCTCCTCGCGCCTAGCTGGCGCCTCGCGCCCGGCTAGCACCCCGCGCCCGGCTAACAACCCGCGCCTGGCAGGCTCCTCGCGCCTGGCAGGCTCCTCGCGCCTGGCTGGCGCCTCACACCTGGCTGGCGCCTCGCGCCTGGCTGGCGCCTCACACCTGGCTGGCGCCTCGCGCCTGGCTGGCTCCTCGTGCCTAGCTGGCGCCTCGCGCCTGGCTAGCGCCTCGCGCCTGGCTAGCGCCTCGCGCCTGGCTAGCGCCTCGCGCCTGGTAGGCTCCTTGCGCCTGGTAGGCTCCTCGCTCCTGGCTGGTTCTTCGAGCCTAACTGGCACCTCGCGCCTGGTTAGCGCCTCGCTCCTGGAAGGCTCCTCGCGCCTGGAAGGCGACTCGCGCCCAGAAAGCGCCTCGCGCCTGCTAAGATCTTCGTACCTGGCTGGCGCTTCTTGTCTGGATAGCGCCTCACTCCTGGAAAGTTCCTCTTGTCTGGAAGGAGCCTCTCGTCTGACTGGCGCTTCTCGCCAAAAAGGTTCTTCTAGATCTGAAGAATGAGGATCAGAAGACAGGACCTCTGGCGCCTCGCGCCTGGAGGGAGGAACCTTCGAGCGCCCAGCGGGCCTCTTGATAGGAAGAGTGGTATCCTTCCTACGAGGAGGTTCCTTGGAGAGTACTCCAACCAAGGAGGAGATCTACTCTTGCAAATTTAGCAGGATCTTCTAGGTAGTCTCATCTCTGTCCTTGTCAGAAGGAGGAGAGGGCGATCTGGAAGGCGCCTGGGGCTCCCTTGCAGCAACGGGAGTCAAAAAGGTTCTCTTAGCTCTCTTGATTACCGAGGGGGCTTCTTCTGTGAAGCGCTCAGGACTTGAATTAAGAGCAGGCGCTTTCCAGCTCCTCTTCAAGGGGCGAGAAAGATTCGTGTCTTTTCACCCGCGCCTAGGTGAAGATGACTCTGATGATGAGAAGCACTCACGTAGGATGCTTTTTCTATAGCGATCCCTGGCAGTCTGAGGTGATACAAAGCCTGCCGAAGGGACGCCTGACCAGTGGGGAACCTCCACAACCTCCGTACGGCTTTCGACATTCCTTCTCCTCTGGGCCAGGGAGCTTGGAAGAGGTCTAGGCCTGGGAGCGTTGCAGAGCCGATCAGACGCCCCCTCCACTACACTGGGGACACTCACATCACTGTCCACTGTTACATCATAACCACTCTGCTTACAAGATCAGGCGCTAAGAACCAGATACATATATCCAAAGAACAATAGATGGAAATAACATCTCTCCCATATGTAGGAAGTGCAATACGAAAAATGAGACCATAAACCACATAGCAAGCAAATGTCCGGCACTTGCACAGAACCAGTACAAAAAGAGTCATGATTCAGTGGCAAAAGCCCTTCACTGGAGCCTGTGCAAGAAACATCAGCTACCTTGCAGTAATAAGTGGTACGAGCACCAACCTGAGGGAGTGATAGAAAACGATCAGGCAAAGATCCTCTGGGACTATGGTATCAGAACAGATAGTGTGATACATGCAAATAGACCAGATGTCGCAATACCATGGGACAACAGAGTTGAAGAGAAAAAGAGGGAAAAAATGGATAAATATCAAGACCTGAAAATAGAAATAGGAAAGATATGGGATATGCCAGTGGACATTGTACCCATAATCATAGGAACACTAGGCACGATCCCAAGATCCCTGAAAAGGAATCTAGAAAAACTGGAGGCTGAAGTAGCTCCAGGACTCATGCAGAAAAGTGATGGACTCCTAAGGAGGCAGGATGCAACCCGGAACCCTACACTATAAATACCACCAGTCGAATTGGAGGACTGTGATAGAGCAAAAAAAAAGAAAAAAAAATTATAACAATAATAATACATATAACTACTTTCAAATGAAAATTCTTCCCTTCATCTTTTTCTGTACCCATTTCCCTACCTTCTCATAACACATTCAAACTATTCAAGATAAACAAAATTTTAAGATACAGTAAAAAACTAAGTTTCATGCAATAAAATCACTTACCAAGGCGGCCATAGTCCCCTTCTCCCCAAGTGTATAACTCTCCTTCCTGTGTAACACACGCAGAGTGCCTATATCCAGCCGACACCCACCGTACTATCTTTCCACACAGTGGCCCAGCTATGGCTCTAGGATATTTTTGAGTTACATTGTTTCCATGACCTAATTTTCCATAATCCCCTAGAAACAAAAAATAACATTTAATTTCTTGAATGTTAAAATACTGCTAAGTAAATATCTTAGACAATGAAATTGGAGGAAAAAAAATGTGAAAGGCTGTATCATGCAAATGAATTAAAAAACTGTATACTGTATTATGGTTACTCCATGTTTTAACAAGTGAACTAAAAAACATATCTATACGGCAAAACATCAATACGTATTTCTTCTATTCATCCGCACACAAAGTTTTCACTTTAGAATTACCTTGGTCTAACAATAAAATTATTCCTTTGCAAATAGAAAAATAAGAGGTTCTTTAGCAGCTCAAAATCTTAAAAATTCAATCATTCCAAGTCTACTTGTTTTATCCACAAAATAACAGCAACCAGTTATTTTATAATAGCTTACTTGCTAAAAGACAATATCAATATGGTATGGGCAAAGCATAATAAAGATGTCATCAAAGGTTTGCCAATTCTGATACCTGAATTTGCATTGCCAGATGAGTAGCAGTGGGTCATATGTGATGATGCCAAATTACTGTCCATATTCTTGTGAGCCCAGGTGCATGGTAACCAGTGCATTGTATAAGAGATCATATATTATTATGAGAAGAGTTTGCAACCTAATTAAAATGCCATAAGCCACTAAGAATATTATATGTATCTGATTTCTGCATTTTTTTACTTTTTGTTAGGTTAGATGTGTAGGTTTTATGTCAAATAGTCTTAAATTAACTGGCCTTTTCAAAATGAACATAACAGGGAATTCCTTCATTTGTGGACATGATTCTTTGGGGGAAAGAGATGATATTTGCCCTATGTGTATGAGGAATACTTCAGTGGCCAGAGGAAGAGATCGGGATCCCTATTCAGTCTACTTCAGGGCTTCAGACTTCGGTGTAGGATACAGAGGATCGGGAGGGACAAGAGTTTCTTTCTTCCTACATGGAGGTTATTGATCTCATTCGTGAGTACAATAATCTTTCTAGGAAGACTGAGACTTCATCTTCAATGACCCTTATATGCATAGAGGCCTTGCTTGGACCAAAGAATGATGTGAAAACTTCATTTGAGTTGCCTTGTTCAGGGCATGCTAAGTCGATTTTGTCTCATGTGAATTCTTTGGTTTTGGGACAGGACAATTCTCTCCATTCCAACAGATTGTTCAACCTGCTTCCCCCTCCTCTTACTCTGCATAAAAAATACTATTCTACAAACCTTGTGCCACTGATGAGTAGGCAGGTTGACTCTGATTTAATTCGGTTAAAACCGGGATTAACCCTGGATCAAGTTAGGTCTGAGGGACCTTCGTTAACTTTTCAAGAAGGTTCTACCTTGGAGTCAACTCCTACCTTTCAGACTGTCTCATGGCTGGATTTGTGGTCATATGCAGTGGCTAGGAATTCTTCTCCATTCTGCAAGATGATCTGTAAGCAGACCCTTTCATTAGGTTACTTCAATCTGGTGTAAGGTCATTTCATACCTGGGTCTTCTTATCACAGATTTGTAGGCTAACTTGCTCCTAATTAGAAGGGATGCAACCCTATTTAGAGTAGTTTGTTCTGTGGATGCAGATTCTTTGCTGTCTTTGTGGAATGGGGGGCTTCTAGAATCCCAAATTCTTCTGCCTAGGGATCAGTCGGAGGCTGCGATAAGACAGACGGTGGTCTGACAATGATTGCCTTGTCCAGCAGGAAGTGACTAGATTGCCAGCTGTCTCGCCTGCCAGCTCCAAGGCAAAATAGGCAGTCTCCTCTCAAAAGCCTTCGAGACCATCAGCTTTGACTAAGGCTACTCAACCACCACCTACTCCAAAGATTAGCTACAGCAGCATCCTTTTCAGTCTCCCTCTTCAAAACCAGGGAGGGGGCTAGAGGCAGAGGCAAGGCAAGGCATCGATGGAGAGGGCACCATTCCCCACCTGTTGCCACCAGTGGGGGGATGCCTGGTGAGGCAGTTGCGTGGAGTGGTATGTGAGTAGTCCTTTGGGAAAGGTGTCTACTTCCGTTTGACTTCCCTTCTCCTCTCTCTGATGGTACTCTCCTGCACTTGACATACACCCAACACCCCCGAAACACTTAGCTCTCCTGGAGAAAGTGAAGATGATGATGATGGACAAGACCAAAGTGGAAATGGTAGTATACTTCCCTCTCCGAGGTTTTACAGTCAAAGCTTCCTAGTGCTGAAGGCCACTGCCGATTGGAGGCTGGTTATAGATCTTTCAGTGCTTAACCACTTCATCAGGAAGATGAGGTTCAGGATGGAGACACCCCGGACAGTCTTGGCAGCCATGAGGGAGAATGACTTCATGCTGTCTAGTCTGTAGCCTTGAAGGACGCCTTCTTCCAGATTCCTATCCACCCTACGTTCAAGAAGTTCCTCCACTTCTTTCCAGGTTGACAACAGCTCCACAGGTGTTCTCAAGTCTTTACTCTAGTGTTGACATGGACTCATGCTCAGGGGATTTGCCTGTTGAGGTACCTCTTGGCAAGTTCCAGGGAAAGACTGGTTTGGGACAGGGACCTTTTCCAGTTTTGTCAGAACTTAAACTGAGAATTTCCAAGGTAAATGTACTTAAGACATTATAGCGGTTTCTTTGTTCTTTGTTTCAATCCAATAATCTGATGCCATCAACATCATAAAACTCACCTCCTCATCACCTCTGATACACATCATCCTTAACTACAAATGTGCTGTATTGTAAAATATTATAACTTGACCAGATCACTATAATAAAATATTACATAGCAATGAGAGAGAGAGAGAGAGAGAGAGAGAGAGAGAGAGAGAGAGAGAGAGAGAGAGAGAGAGATAATGTCTATAAGATTGATGGTCAATATGAATTCTCTTACCATCACCCCAAGTGTAAACTTGGCCAGCAGTTGAAAGTGCAATTGTGTGACCATCACTGCCTTTGGATGACGACACTCTTCGAACTCCAGCATCAAGATTTAATCTACGGGGTGAGGTTTGATTGTTTGAATCTCCCAGGCCTAGGCGTCCATAGCTACCTTTCCCACAAGCACTGATGCCACCATCAGTATGAACAATAAAAGTACAATACTGGCCTGCTTCAACCTGAAAATAAAAAACAAGTTAAATTTAACTGTAACAGTACTGCAAATTAGAAAATGGACATATGCTAGAGACAAGAAATTCTTTCAAAATAGTAGTTATTCACTTAGCTATCATTAAGTCTTGTCTATATGATTTTGTCATAAATGAGAACTGAAAATTGAAGATCGGTTAACTTGAGGACATTAAAAAACCTGGGAGGGAAAAGCCCAAAGGGAAAGAATGAAAAGTAAAATGCAGAGCGCTCTGCAGCTGGGCCTGAAGGTACACTACAAACAACCACTGAGCACAAGGCACACCATGAGGGGTATTTCTTACGGGGAATATTACGAGTACAATTTTGACTGCTCATATTCTGAGTAATTCGTTGACTAGAACATCAACTCTCTCTTATTCTCTCAAATAAAATCTTAATATGTAAACATTACAGGCATCCCCCGGTCAGTGAGGGTTCTGTTCCCGGGTGTGCGCCGATAAGTGAAAACCGCCATTAACCAAAACTCAGCGATTTATGGCACCAGAATGGCAATTATGGTGCTGATAACGGGTTATCAGCGCCATAAAAACCCTTATGGAAAAACCCTTATGGGATGCCAAAAGAACCCTTATGGCGCCATAAGGTGTCTTATGGCACCGATAACAGGAACTCGGCCCGTTATGGTGCCATGAATTGCCGATTTTATGATGCTAGACAAGCCCCATAAAACCAGATCGTCGATAACCAAGTCTGCTGGTAACCAGGGACTGCCTGTAATGTATTTTTCAAATTAACATAATTTCTTAAATCATTATATAATCATATATACCATACTTTCATAGCATTCAAAAGTCATGTTATGAATTTCCAGTTTTAAAATCAATTTTTGAATACAT
The DNA here is from genome assembly GCF_015104395.2 of Macrobrachium nipponense. Taxonomy (NCBI): domain Eukaryota; kingdom Metazoa; phylum Arthropoda; class Malacostraca; order Decapoda; family Palaemonidae; genus Macrobrachium; species Macrobrachium nipponense. Next base: position 9,756,265 of record NC_087208.1, on the reverse strand, counting down.
ACCTGCATTACTAATATTTGCATGTACCTTTCATGTATATTAACCCTCTTGCGCACAGGCCAAAAATATAAGGGTGTAAGTTACACGACTTTTCCCCAGGCCGAAAAGAACATGCGCATGGAAAAGTTTTTTGGTTAAACTCGGTACGTCTGAACTATAACTGACATACACTTCTGTTTATTGTTATTATGTTGGCAAATGATTGAATTTTTTCCTAAAGCAACCAGAACATCTTTCCGAGGCTTAGAAATAATAAAAACGATGTGATAAACGTGAAATTTTTAAGAAAAATCATATATATTTTTTGGAAATAATCATGAAAAATATAATAATTAGGTTTTGGGAGGTTTTATACCTAAATTGTGAAGAAATGTTTGATCTTTCATGTGGAAGCAATAATTTTGCTATAAATGTGTTTGCTAATGAGCTGAAATTGATTAAAAAATGCAAATTGCAAATTTTTTACGGAGTGCAATTTTCAGATTTTCCAACCTACTTCTGTTGACGTCTTGTATTGTAGCTAAGTAAGCTAGCGGTGTCTGGTTTGCGTTTTCTTCGAGATTTATCATCTGGCATCAACTACGTTTTCTATGATTGATGCATTTTTCGTGAATTTTTCCCGAAAATAACTTACATATGACACGCCTGGTGTGTCATCTGTGCACTTAAGAAAAAAAATTTATTGACGCTCTATGCATCATCAGATCACGAGAGGGTAAAATAGCTGACATACCTACCAGCATTGAATCCTAAACATTCAATATAAATATTAAAATAGTATACTGCATATACTATATGCATACACATATAACACAGACGCATATATACACCAATAAATACATATACAATGCAGAACTTGAGCCCCAAAACAAAAGGCGTGAGGCAGTTGGTATCTATGAAATTAGGCCACTGTCGCTAGTTCCTGGTTGTTTGAAGTCAAAACAACCCGATCCAACCCCCGCGTGGGGGGGAGAGCGACAGTGCTCCCTCCAACACCAAGCCATTCCTTCTTTAAGCAAGTGTATCAACTGGCATATTAACCCTCTTACGCTGATTGGACGTATTAAACGTTGAGTCAAAATGTCTCCCATATGCCGATTTGGACGTATTAGACGTCGACTCAAAAAAGTTTTTTTTTAAATTTGCGGAAAAATACTTATAGGCCTACCAGCCAAAAACTTTTGAATCACGCGCCTTGGGGAATGCTGGGAGTTCACGGATCAAGGAGTTGTTTTGTTTACAATCATTACACAGGCGCGCAAGCGTGAATTTCTTTCTTATTACACTAAAAAGTATCAGTGACATCTCAAAAATTATTTTGTCACTTTGACATAATTTTTGCACCATTTTAAATTATCCGTTACATGAAGTATTATATATGAAAATGAGTGCAATTTCATGTAGAATACAACAACAAAATACTCATGATTGTAGCTTTTATCAGTTTTGAAATATTTTCATATAAATAACGATAAGTGCCAAAATTTCAACCTTCCGTCAACTTTGACTCTACCGAAATGGTCGAATAACAAAATTGTAAGCTAAAACTCTTATATTCTAGTAATATTTAATCATTGCCTTCATTTTGCAAAAAATTGGACATCTCTAGCACAATATTACGATTTATGGTGAATTTATGAAAAAAACTTTTTACTTACGTCCGCGCGGTAACTTTTTGAATAAATTTTTTTCGTGCGATTGTCCTAATGTTTGCACCATTTTAAATTTGCCGTTACATAAAGTTTTATATATGGAAATGTGCGCAATTTCATGCACAATACAACTAAAAACAACCCATGGTTGTAGCTTTTATAAGTTTTGAAATATTTTCATATAAATAACGATAAGTGCAAAAATTCAACCTTTGGTCAAATTTGACTCGACCAAAATGGTAAAAAAATGCAATTGTAAGCTAAAACTCTAATATTCTAGTAATATTCAATCATTTACCTTCATTTTGCAACGAATTGGAAGTCTCTAACACAATATTTCGATTTATGGTGAATTTATGAAAAAAAAAAAAAAAAATTTCCTTACGTCCGCGCGGTAACTCTTCCGAAAAAAAATCAGAAATTTTTTCTTGCGAATGTCGAAATGTTTGCACCATTTAAAAGTAGCAGTTACATAAAGTTTTATATATGAAAATGTGCAATTTCATGTAGAATACAAAAAAATGATTGAAGGTTGTAGCTTTTCTCTTTTTCAAAATATTTGCATATAAATCACGATAAACAGAAAAAAACTAAGTTCGGTCAACTTTGACTCTACCGAAAAGGCGAAAAACGTAATTGTAAGCTAAAACTCTTACAATCTAGTAATATACAGTCATTTATCTTCATTTTGAAACAAATTCGAAGTGTCTAGCACAATATGTTATTGTTATAATACAATTAAGTTTGTTCATACTTACCTGGCAGATATATATATAGCTGTATTTTCTGAAGTCCGACAGAATTTAAAAATTCGCGGCACACGCAGTGGGCGGCCAGGTGGTAGTACCCATTCCCGCCGCTGGGAGTCGGATATCAGGAACTATTCCCATTTTTCTATTCAATTATTTTATTTTTCCCCAGTGCCACTGTCTCCTGAGGGGAGGTGGGTGGGCACTTTAATTATATATATCTGCCAGGTAAGTATGAACAAACTTAATTGTATTATAACAATAACATTTTGTTCATGAAACTTACCTGACAGATATATATAGCTGAATCCCACCTTCGGATGGTGGAAGAGACAGAATAGGATTTTAGGGAAACTAAATTAAGTAGATGATATACATCTTGGTTCCTGACCTGTTAGCATAGCCGACTTCGTGATTACTGTCACCAAAGTCTGCTTCTGCGTTACTAGAGTTGCCAGCGAGGTAGAGACCTGTAATGCTGGTGCGCTCTAGATAACCGGCCAACGGGGGCGTGACCACAATGTGACTAGACCATATGACCATACTTCTGAGGGCACCGAAGCTAAAACCACCACCTGACCTAACCTATCAAAGTTAGTTCCATAACTTCTAGGCTAAAGAAAAGGAACGCGTCTCAAGCGACCAACCTTCAAAGTTAAAAGCACACCTATCCCTTTTCTATAGGATAGGATTCGTGTTGCTTCCTGCACCCAATAATATATCTACGGATATGTATGGTCCTAGCGACTTACGGATCTGAAATGTCGTCTTCACATCCCGTCGGGAGTGTGAAGCGACACAGAGTTGCTTCGCTAAAGCGTGGCACTCAGGATGTTACTGAGTGTCATGCTCTGTTGAAATGCTTCCGAGGCCGCGCCCTCACCTCTTGAGCATTCATATTAAGAAAAAAAAATCTCAAATCTTTATGCAAACATAATGAATGAGACCTCTTAAAAGAACTCCTTGGCTATAATGCCAGGGTGTTCTTGGACATGAACCAGTCTGGTCTTTTTACGGAACACCGCAGATTGTCGGGAGTGTGAAGCGAACCCAGAGTTGCTTCGCTAAAGTGACACTCAGGATGTTACTGAGTGTCATGCTCTGTTGAAATGCTTCCGAGGCGACACCTCACCTCTTGAGCATTGATATTAAGAAAAATCTCAAATCTTTAAGGCAAACATAATTGAACTGAGACCTCTTGAAAGAACTCCTTGGCTATAATGCCGAGGGTGTTCGTTGGACATGAACCAGTTTGGTCTTTTTACGGAACACCCAGATTGTCCGTTGACCTTGACTTTTTCTATAGTTTTTATCAAGATAAAACTTGAGAGACCCTACAGGGCACAGGACTCTCTAATGCCCTTGCCCAATAATTTGTGCCATACCCTTGGTCTCCAAGCCTTCGGGTCAAGGGTTAGACAGGTTTTCGTTCTTATCAAGAACGGAAGGCTTAGAGGACAGACCGCATTATGTCTTAAAGCCAAAACCTCTGATGATGGCTAAAACCTCACTAACCCTCCTTGCGTGGCTAGAGCGGTTTAGAATATTAGCCTTTCTGGTCACGTGTATTAAGTTCGCAGAAAGGATAGGTTCGAAATGCTTTTCGCATCAGAAACTCAGACTACGTCTAAGTTCCATGCCGGAACCTTTGATCCAGAGAATTTCAAGATCTCCACAGACCTCAAGATCGTGAAGCTTTGTTGTTTGACAGAACCGGATCTCTGAGCCTAGAGGCCGTCAACAACATATTTGCATATTCTACAATAGTTAGGACTTCTATCTTATCTCATACTTCATACGGAAAGATAGAACCATAACGAAATTCACAGAGGTCGAGGTGGAGGAACAGTCATTTCCCTTCACTATCTCCAGAAACGGCCCCCTCCGATTGAAAACTGAAAATAGGCAGCACTGCTTTGTCTTGGCCAAGAGACTGCTAATAATCTTGAAGATCTTATCGCTTCTCGATAGTCTGAACGCCTTCAGACTCAGAGAGGAGAGATATTAGATACTTCACTAAGTGACGATGTTAGATTACACCGATCTCTCGGGAAGGGTCTTTGGACAATTCTCTGAATTAGCCTGACCTCTGTGAATCCAACCTCTTAGAGGCCAACATGTGGCGACTAAAGCTAATCCTCTAGGATCATGAATAAGGAACAACTTAAGAGGAAGCTCCTTCGTCTTCAATATTACGAAAAACTTAACGAAAGGACGCCCTCAGTCTCTCCTCACTTTCGACATATTTCTAAGTGAGGATTACTCAGACGTCAGTAGTTGTTGCCTTCGATCGAGAAGACCCCCACAGGACGTGCACTAGTTTAACGAACCTCTTGAGGATCGTTACGTTCCGTGCCCAAGCCCATAACCAATTCTCTCTTCTCGAGCATGATGAGAGCTGAGAAATTATCCGAGATGATTTGGGCCACTCGATCCAACCTCACCCTTCGAGGAACTGGAGAGCCGACCAATTTGGCTTCCAATTCTTTCAGACAATGTGCCAGAACATCTGTTCTCTGTTCGGATGTCTGGCACCCTCTCGCTATCACCTGAGGTGATCCTCAAGCCGTTGAGAGAAAATTAGAATTACAAGATCTTTGATGTTATTCCAATTTCTTCGTGAGGAAAATTTGTAGAGGTCTGAATTGCTGTTTATTCAGGGAAAACAAGCTTCTCCAGCGAGGAAATGGTCCCCAGCAAACTCATCCATTCCCTCAGTCAGCCTGCTTCCCCCTTCCCTAAATAAGGCTGCGCTTTGCATAAGCAGGAGAGCATTATGATAGTGCTATGCCGCGGTAGATTCGTACAGAATGTTACCGTGCGGTAAACCCGCACCTAACAAGTATAAGAGATATCTTGTGAAATTTTCTAAGTAAACGGCAGGTATGATCATTCAAGATTACTAGAAATTTCCTCAACCCGAGGCTAAAATCCATGATTGTAGGGCAGAGAGACGGTTTATTAAGCCATTCCCGCAAGGGAGAGAGACGTAACCAACCGCGCATGACACCGAGCTAGCCGGTACTGCGTAGATCACACTCACAGTAACAGCAGCCTTGATCATCGTCTCGCATTTTGTGCCTGAGTTGCCAGCTACTCCTTTTACGAAGGGATAGGTATGAAATTATCGAGCAAAAAGGGAACTCTCAAGCAGGCTAATTTAAACGAAACAAAATTCGCTAAATACAGAAGCTGAGTTGGTGTTGCAGTTCAATTAGAATACTTCTCGTCTAAGTCGCAATCCGTAGAATAACTAGATATGCGCCTACCCCTCGGACAATTCAACTGTTTAGTAGAATCATGTCGCGAGGTTAATATACGTAGTATATTTATAGTATTCTGAACAACGATCTCCATCCTAAATTCTTTCCTTCAAGAAAACAAAAAAAGGATTGGAGATCGACCACCTTCGATCTCTATCAAAAAGAGTGAAGGAGAAGTCTTCCTCGAAGAAAAGCTTCAATGGTGAACAGAATACTATCTGCCTGAGTTGCCAGCTACTCCCTTTACGAAGGAATAGGTATGATATTATCGAGCCAAAGGAAACTCTCAAGCAGGCCTATTTAAACGAAACAGAATTCGCTAAATACAGAAGCTGAGTTGGTGTTGTCGTAACAATACCTGAAGAGTTGTTCTTACTCCGAAAACTCTTGGAAGGTTGAAGGGAGTGTCAAATAAATACATTAGAACAACAGTTCTTTCGGCTTCTATCCGCAGAGGTAAATACGATATGCGATATTGACTTGACCCATGCGTTAGCAAAATGACGCAAAGTTTGAACATCGAATTCTCTACTACATCTTTCCTCGACGAGGAAGAGAGAAAGAAAGGAAAACGACTGTCCACGTTCTAATGAACGAGACTTTTAAAAGAACTCCTTGACTCTTTGCCAAGACTCTTTTCCAAGAAAAGGGAGTAATATTCGAATAGAGATCATCAAGAGAGAACCGAGGATCGAAAAAGACCGTTCAATGTTCTTATGATATTGGACAAAAGACTTCCTGGATAGTCTACAAGTCTTTCTCTTAACCCCGGATGAGCCTCTGAAAATGAATGAGAGCTCTTTCCGAAATTTTGTTAATGAGTTTATCCGCTTAAAACGATAAAAACGTTAAAAACTATGTCAATGAGAACTACCCCATTTATGAGGGGTCCCCCACTTAAATGACAATGGGGAAAACGTCCTGACTTGACAAAACTATTAGCACTTTGCTAATAGGGGAAAACCCTTTAACATGACCGAAAGTCACCCAGGAATCCAAGTATATAATCTTCCCGATTCTCAAAGAAATCGATGAAGAGGAAAGAGAGATCGAAGAAAAAATTCGGGTATGTCTCTCCGCTAACTCCGAATCCATTTTAAAAATTTCTGTAAAGAAATGTCCTCAACAGCAAATAAGACGCCTTCAACAAGTCTTTTCTCTCGCAAAGCGTCCTGCCGAGCTTCCACCGAAGCGTCCTGGCGAATGTCCACAAAAGCGTCCTGCTGAGCGTCCTCAAAAGCGTCCTGCTGAGCGTCCTCAAAAGCGTCCTGCCGAGCGTCCTCAAAAGCGTCCTGCTTAGCGTCCTGCTGAGCGTCCTCAAAAAACGTCCTGCTTAGCTACGAGCGTGTCTGAGCAGAGAACACCAAGTCTTCTTGAACGACGTTTCAGAGAGGAACTCGTTGAGCGCCTTGATGCATGCAAGGCCCGCCAAGAGGCGTCCTGGCGAGCGACCTTGCCAACATCTCAATGTTATGACGAACCGCGTTTTGCGTATGACATTGAATATTTTTAAGGGACGTCCTCATGCGAGTCTATATGGAGAGCCGCACGATGTCCTGAAGAGTGTGAACACTAAAGGAAGACGTATGTCTTTCGTCTTCCGCAAGGTGCGAGCCGAGCGTCCTGGAGAATGTCTCTACTTATAGGACGTCGAGCACCTACAAACGCTTCCTCACGTCTAAATTGCCCTTCTTATGCCGACCAGAGACATAAGTTGTTTGACTGTGCAAAGCAGCTTGCCGGCCGTCAAACTTATCAGCTTGCTTTTTCGAAGTAAAGCGAACGTTACATAACGTATACGGAGCGCCATGAGGAGAGGAGACGAAAATCCTTGTACCTTGATTACCAATTCTTTTGGAATGCTAGCGAGGTTGAAACAGCTCTAACTTCATGAGCGTTTCACTCGCAGGAGCTCAAATCACTCTTCTGGCAAGATGAATGAACCTCCTTAATAATGTATAAGAGATATATACATGAGCGTTCATATACATGAGCGTTCACTCGCAGGAGGCTCAAATCACTCTTCTGGCAAGATGAATGAGCCTCTTTAATAATGTATAAATGATGTATACATGAGCGTTCACTCGCAGGAGGCTCAAATCACTCTTCTGGCAAGATGAATGAGCCTCCTTAATAATGTATAAATGATGTATACATGAGCGGTCACTCGCAGGAGGCTCAAATCACTCTTCTGGCAAGATGAATGAGCCTCCTTAATAATGTATAAATGATATATACATGAGCGTTCACCCGCAGGAGGCTCAAATCACTCTTCTGGCAAGATGAATGAGCCTCCTTAAATGTCCCTTAGAAAAAGAGCCAGTGCATTCTTCTAAAAGGGAAAATGTGGTCTCTTTACTTTTTCATCCTCTCGTGACGAGAGAGAGGACGTGAAGCGTCCTCTTCTCTCAAGCTTCTTTAGGGGGCGCGAGTCCTTCCGAGAACTCCAACCCCTGTGTGGGGAGGACGCCTCGGAGGACGAGAAGCAATCCTTCAAGATTCGTGCACGTGCACGATCTTTAGCAGCCTGGAAGCGTCAACAGGTTCTGCCGAAGGACGCCAGATCGGTGGGGAGCCCCCGTACCCTCTTGCGGCTTTCGACATGCCCTCTCCCTGAGTCATGGGAGTCCGACAGAGGTCCAGGCCTAGAGGCATTATGGGGCCGATCTGACGCCCCCTCCACAACACAAGGGGCACTACACTTCACAACACTGATTGGAGAGCGAGCACTTTAGTCTAAGTTACTTGATGTAATCCTCTAGCAGACACTTCTTCTAGGCCCGTAAGCCATACCACAGGGTTAGGCAAAATAAAATCTACAGGAGGTTAGAAGGTTCATTATTTCTAACTTCTGTTTACTATGGAGGAAAACTCCTGATTCTAACACGCTCTAAAAAGCGTAAATGAATCCTCCTTCTTCCGTAATCAGTCACACATTACACTAATTACCTTATGCAAAGAAAACATGTAAACGTCATATATACTAAGCGAGTGTCTACCGAAAGTTCCGGTAGCCTCACCTTACCGTGCAGACAACAAAGTCTGAAACTAGGCTAACTAGCTTCAGACATCAAATGCAATGAAAAAATTTACGATAGCGTATGCCTAGCCACAAATCCAAGTTAATAATCGAAAGAATAATTAGGATACTTAAGTGGCTAATGAAGTTTTTCAAAATCCTAGGCGGAGGTCTGTAAACAGTTGTTTACCGACCGGCGACAGAAAAAAATATGAATAGAAAATGGGAATAGTTCCTGATATCCGCCTCCCAGCGGCGGGAATGGGTACTACCACCTGGCCGCCCACTGCGTGTGCCGCGAATTTTTAAATTCTGTCGGACTTCAGAAAATACAGCTATATATATATCTGTCAGGTAAGTTTCATGAACAAAATTTAGATTTATGGTGAATTTGAAAAAAACTTTCTTTCCCTCCGCGCGCCGATTTGAGGCATGCGTACGTCTCCTTCTCCTAATATTTGCTCCTTTTCATATTAGGCGTTTTATAGAGTTTCATATATGAAAATATGTGCAAATTCATGAAGAAAACAAACAAAAATATTTGAAGGTTGTAGCTTTTCTCAATTTTGCAATATTTGCATATAAAAAAAGTATATATATAAAAATTTTGACATTTGGTCAACTTTAACTCGTCCGAAATGGTCGAAAACTGCAATTCTAAGCTAGAAATCTTACAGTATCGTAATATTCAATCATTTGTCTTCATTTTGAAACAAATTGGAAGTCTCTAGAACAATATTTAGATTTATTGTGAATTTTTTAAGAAAACATTATTTTACATCCGCGCGTTACGAATTCATGCATCATTTTGTGATAGTATTTATTCTGTGTTGCTTTGATCGTTTTACAATATTTTATATGTCAAAATGATTGCAATTTAGTGTACAATACAACGATAAAAAAAGTATCTCGTTAGCTTTAACCGTTTTTCACACAGCTCGATTTAAATACAATTATGTATGAATTTTTTTTTTGTCGCTACCATATATCGCATTATTTATATATGACAATGATATTTTTTTCATTTCTGATGGTTGCATGCTAAACTTCAGGCATTGACAAAAAGAAGGAGCAAAAAATGAACTCTTAATCTTGAAAACTAAGCGTGCTGTGATTTTTAGAAAAAATTATTTTTTCCGCTTCCACGCTCACTCCAAACTCGCCTCGGCATACGGGAGACATTTTGGTTTTTAAGGCTTCGGCGTAAGAGGGTTAAGCAAAAGTGGGTAGGAGGGAGGGTGCCTATTAGTTCTGCAGCTAACTATTTAAAAATTAATTTTAAAGCTAATAATTCATTTGTTTCACTCTAACCTGTAGAAATAATATTTGCATGATTCTCAACATTGAAAATATTGGATGGCAGGATGCAATTAATGGCGCACAAACAGGCTTTGCTGTTATAACCTTAAGATTCACATATATAGTGCAAATGTATTACCAAAACTGACAATGAAGCCTTGCAATGTTGCAGAAAAAATGTGGTCGATTGTGAGTCATTATGTCTGTCAATCTGCCTACGGTAGCATATTAAGCCCCACCCCCGGTCATACAACCACTCTCTCATGGCCCCTCCTCACAGACTCCGCAAGCTCAATTCCCCAGTCTTTGAGCTAAGGCAAGTGGGAATGACTGATATGTCATGTGAACTAGCAAGTATCAGACTTCCAAACACAGACATACAACCTTTTTCTCTATCTGTCAGGTATTGGCAAGTATCAGACCTCCATTCACTGACATCCCATTCATGTACCTTCTTATGTGTTCTACACCAGCATACAAGTGGATAATGAGAGAGACTCATTCACACACAACAATGGGACCAAACAATCTTACAGAATCATATACATATTGTACCATCTCTTAGTAATGACTCCACCAAAACACTATTCGACCCAAACTGAGACTTCACTCTACTAGTCAAGGTGCTTCAGGAGGCAATGACTCAGGCAATTTGGGAGGCACTTCTTCAGGTGATTCAAGAGGCACTAAATCAGGTGATTCGGGAGGCACTACTTCAGGGGTTTTGGGAGAGAGGTGGTGTTGGGAGGGAGGAACTTGAGCTGGACTCCTTTGTAATAAAGATTAAGAGGGTGGCCACCAGCACTGTCCATAATTAGCAACACCTTGAACTCCATGTCCAAGTCGCCCAAGTATTGCCTAACTTAAGGAATGGAGCTCTGGTGGAACCAGTACTCTGTAAGGACTTTGGTGATCCAGGCCATGGGATTATGCATCCAGAAGATGAGCAGCAACACCTTGTTCTTATTCTTGAGTGCCCTGGGGTTTGCAGCCTTGTAAATGAGGCCTGGTTTCAGCAAAAAGCTAGCCACATTTCCACACATAAAGAGGGTAACCCTATCCTTCTGTGCCTTGAATCTGGAGGCTTTGGCTTCATCCTCCATAAGGCTACCGACCTGATTTCAAGAGCTCTCACTAACTTTTAAGTCCTCTTCACCAACTTGAGCATGGGCTTCTCTAATCAGGTCCTTTAAAAAAACGTGAAACCATTCCTAGACATAGAACGAGACAGGTTCTTGGCCGAGCACCACAAGTTATTTGAAGGGCCTCAAATCTTCTCCGTTCCATTCAGATAATATCGTAGAGCCCTTACTGGGCACAAAGTCCTCTCCTGTTCCTCTGGGCATAATATCTCCACAAGACTTCTTATTGTAAATGAACGAGGCCAGGGTTTATTAGGATCATTCTTGGCCAAGAATCCTAATGTCAAGGAGCACACTGCAGCTCCTTGTGCAAAGCCAACTCTTTTGTCGAAGGCATGCAACTCACTCACTCCCTTGGCTGAGGCTAAAGCTACCAAGAAGAGAGTTTTTCTAGTAAGGTCCATGAGTGATGTGAACCAAAGAGGTTCAAACTTGGGACTCACCAGCCATTTAAGGACCAGGTCTAAATTCCACGAGACTGCTCCTGCACTTTTATGCTTCGTTGTGTCAAATGACTCTATGGGATCCAAGAGGTCTCAGTCATTTAAAATGGTCACAACTCCTCCGAAACACAGAGCTTAACATTGCCCTATATCCCTTATAGTAGAAGAGGGAAGTCCTCTTGAGCTCCATAAGTACAATAGCAAGTCTACAATTTTTGTTAAAGGTGTCAAAGAAAAAGAAAGTTCATGTCTTCTACACCAATCTTTAAAGACTTGGCCTGACAGACTTTGTCAGAAGATGCTCTTCTGCATTTGGGGATAGCCTATGCAGCTGCTCTTGAAAAAAACCCTTCTGTTGGAGGAGTTTCCTGGCAGTATGTAACCTGTAAAGGCCAGAGTGGACAGTCCTTGGTGGAAGCAGAGGAAATGTGGTTATTTGAGCAGATTTGCTCTTTGTGGAAGTAACCTCGGGAAGTCTGTCAGCAGCGACATGAGGTCCGGAAATCATTCCTGTTGAGGCCATAAGGGGGCCACCAAAATCATTGTGCCATTCTGATGAATCTTAAATTTGTTGATTACCTCCCAAATCATGCAGCAGGGAGGAAAAGCAGAGGTGCATGTTCGGCCAATCCAGCAACATGGCATCTGTGCCCATGCGAGGGGGTCTGGAACTGGTGAACTAAACATCTGCAGATGATCATTACTTGAAGTTGCATACAGATCTATTAGTGGTCATCCCCATAGCTTCCACAAGTCTTCACACACTTCAGGATGAAGTGCCCACTCTGTGGGGAGCACCTGCTTCCGACCGACAACTCAGACCATCCACCAGTATGTTGAGTCTGCCCTGAATGAATCTGATTAACAATGTTGTCCTGTTGCTGTCTGCCCACAAAAGGAGTTCTTGCTCCTTCATAAAAGGAAAACAAATGAGTCCTCCTCCTGTCTTTATGTAGGTGTCAAGGTAATTGCTTTATAGCAAAGGAAGATAAAGGAAAGGAAAACGCATTTTCAAGAAGTTCGGCAGTAAGGAGGCATTCGCGCATTGTGTTGGAGGTGCCTGTTCTCATGATGGTTCTAGAATTGGTAGGAGTGTTGTGGAACTCGTCAGGCGCTGACGTGATGTGAGAAATGCCGCGATTTCTGATGGAATACCTCGTCTAGATTCTTCGGAGAAGTTCCGGTAATCTCGGGAGTCTGTGACGCTCGCCGTACGCCCCGCCCCCAGGATGCCGTATAAATACGACGGACGAAGTAGGAGAAGGAGAGATCATCTGTTAAGTCACAGAGATATCCTCAGTAAGAGCCACAGATCAGATTATCAGTGAGAGATCAGCAGCAGCAGAGATCATCCGAGAGAGATAAGAGAAAAAGGGACCGACGAAAGTATCAGAGGAAAAGTTACTCGAGAGTTGGTTGGATTTTGGTCAAGCCATCTTCAGGAGTGGACGACCAAGTTATCTCGACGTTGAGCAGACTTCAGAGAAGAAAATGTCCTGCTAGAGGTTTTGGGGAGTTCCTGCCTTTCAAGTATCAAGAGTAGACATTATTGTCTGCAATACGGAGTCAAGAAGACGTCGGCAAGCGCAATTCTCCTTTTGTGAAGCCATCGTTTCGAGTTGCCAAACTGTCCGGCAAGTACTTCCATTACCTCACTGTTCCCCCAGTTCATGCAGTGTAAGATTCTATTTTTTTATGTAAATAGGAAACAACATTCTGCATTTATCCTTGTTAGTAAGCTTGTAAATAAACCTTTGTTGTGTTAGAGTTTCTTTCTATATTCTATCCCCAGTTTCAACTGTTGGTGTTGAAATTTTTTTTATTTCATATCGAACCTGAAGTGGACCTCTCTCTCAGAGGCCGTAACAGTAGGACAGGGTTGTTGTATTGTCGAAGTGGACTATTATTGCTTGCTTGTATATTTTTGTTGCAAAATGCCATAGTCCTATACAAATGGCAGTTCTTACTCCTTCGTAAAAGGAGAATGAATGAGGCCCCCACCCCAACATTTTTTTTATGTACAATAGGGCTGTAGTACTTTTGGAGTAGACTGTTACCATTTGGTTGTAGACTTCTGTTGCAAAATGTTGTAGTCCTAAACTAATGGCTATCATTTCTCAGGTTTATGTGCAATTGTTTCTGTTCTTCGCACCAAAGTCCCGAAATTTCTCGATTGCCAGAAGGGCTCCCCAGCCTATGTTAGATGTGCCTGCATGAAAGTCTAGGTTGGGGCTCGGAGGTGACAGAGACTTCCCCTAAGAAAGTCTGTTTTCTGACTGCTACCAGCAGAGATCCTCCTTTACCTTCACCGAGATAGGGAAGACAAATGTATCGGTTGAGTCTTCCTGTCCTAGCTGGCTCATGTAAAATTGTAGTTCTCATATGGAGCCTTTCCAGGTGTAAAAACTGCTCCATCAAAGCCAATGTCCTGAGCAGACTCATCCACTAATTTGCTGAACATGACTTCCGAGCTAAGAACTCAATTTCTGAAACAAGCTGGGACTTTGGACAGTTGATCCGAAGCATGGTGCCTTGAACTGGTATACTCTGTTCTGAAACACAAATCGAAGGTACTTCCTGGAATTTTGATGTATTGGAATGTGAAAGTAAGCATCCTGCATATCTATGGATACCATCCACTCATTCCTCTGAATGGATGACATGACAGATTGGGGTGTCTCAATCCTGAACTACGTCTTTTCTATGAAAAAGTTTAGGGTGCTCAAATCCAATACCAGCCTCCATCCTCCCAATGACTTGGGTACCTTAAACAGCCAGTTGTAAAATCCCTCTGATTTAATATTCCGAACATCCTCAATGGCTCTCTTCTCGAGGAGGGAAGTTACCTCCTTCTCGAGTGCTGAAAATCTCTCGGAGCCTACCAAGTAGGTGGTCAATACGATGGGTTTGTTGACCAATGGAGGTTCTTCTTTGAACAGAATAAAGTAACCGTTCTTCAGCACTGACAGTATCCAATCCTCTGCCTTATCCAATCCTCTGCCTCTCTTGCTTTCCACTTCCTCCAAAAGTGCAAGTCTTGCTCCCACAGCTGGATGAAGGACCTGATTCTCACTTTTTGGCTGAGTTTCTTGTTGATGATTTCTTGTAAGGTCTCTTATTACCTCGAAAGGGCGAGGGCTGAAGTGGTGATGCACCCTTAGTACTTACTGGGGTTGGGTCTCTGGGGCATCTAGAAGAGTGAGCGGGGAGGTCTTGAGTGCTCTTCTTCTGAAGATCCAATGCTATATCACTCACTATAGAAGAACGAAGTAGATATTTCCGGTCTGTAATGGAGAATATAAAAGAGGTGACGTTTGGGTGGCGGTGAAATACTTTGATGTGAAGGCACACCAGAGCTCTCTTTTCTTGAGTATACCGAGGCTAACTCATGAGTCGCATCTTTAATGCCCTTATCTGTGCAAGACAGAACATTCCACCAGTCAGAAGCTATATCTTCAGGGAGAAGGGGGCAATTCTTAATTTTCCTGTTTAAGATGCCCACCAACCAATCCAAGAAACTAAGAACCTCAAAAACCTTAAAAAGGTCCTTGAGGAGATGATCGGTCTCAGTAAGAGTGAACATAACTTTCACCATGTTGAAAGTCGATCTTTGTGATGCGTCAATCAGCCCGGAGAAGTCTCCCTGGGAGGAGGTACACACTCCCAGGAACGGAACTTCCCCAGTTTTGTATGTGGAGTACCTCTACCGCACCAAGCACAAAGGGGGATAGCTGAGCAAAGACTTCCCTTGGTCTCATTTCTCAGCGAGCCAACTATCCAGTTTGTCGAGAGCCTTGCTCGCCAAAGAGGAGAGAACTTTCCTAAGTAATCCTTCCTGTGCTGGTTCCTCCATCAAAAAGAACGAAGCTGGGCTGCAGGGGAGAAAAACTTGGGAAATTGTGCAACAAGTACGTTAACAATGCTGCACAGGCCGTGGGAGGAGAGCCTTGCCTCTCGGTCTCTTTTTTGTTTTCCTCCTTCAAAGACGAAGACACAGGAGAAAGAAGTGGTCTTTCAGGTTCCTGACTAGGGAAAGAGCCTTTCTTGAGGATGTTGAGAATGTCTGCCAACAAATGCTGTAGTGACAAATTCCTAAGTGGTGTATGGATGTCTGGTGCCTGACAACTGACACTAAGAGCCAAACTCATCACTAAATTTTTAGACTGAACCTCTGGTACAGCACTAATACAAGAAACACTCTCCAATACATGCACTGACTTATATGCAGGTGGACTAAACAACACTCAGGAGTCGGGTGCTAATTGACATCCTGGGGTAAGAGGCAACAAGTTTAACACTTAGCAGTTTGCAGCAAGTTGTACAGCGTCTTGTGTTCGTTGAAGTTGATGAAGCCATGCTGCTGACTGGATAAACCATCCATAATATTGCAGAAAAATGCACTAATAACTAAAATCACAATTTTTTTAAGTAAATTGTATTTTTCCTAGCTATTCAAACCTGAGGTTCTTTACAAAAGGAATTACTTTCAGCCTAGGCTGGAATACGGCCATTAAATTCTTGAACAAGGTGGTTAGGCAATAACTACTGTCTGGTAGGTGGGAAGGCCTGCCTGCCTAGATGTAAACCCTCCACCTTGTCTTTCGGCCCAGGTTCAGATTGAGGGGTGGCATGAGGTGGCCATAAATGTAAAGGACCTCAGGTTTGTATAGTTAGGAAAAGCACAATTTACTTTCAAAAATTGTGATTTGTTCCTATACGATATACAAACTCTCGGTCCTTTACATAAGGAAGACTCACTGATTGGTGGGAGGAATGTGAGTGAGCCTCTAGAACTGACTGGAGTCCTGCACACCTGGGCTATTCCTCCTGGTTGTAAGAGTGAGGAGGAGTGCTCTGCCCCTGACAACTTGAACGGAGTACAGGAACTGCATGATCAAGAGTCAGACTTCTGGGCCTTTCTGAAATGAGTGAGGAATCGTAACACATCCGAAAAAGGGCTGGTAAGAATATTTAGAGTCAGGGGCATTAATGTTAATGCAAGTTCTGGGAAGGGTTGCATTATTGCCAGTCTCCTTCCTCCCCTTGCTAGAGGAAAGATCAGGATTGCTTCTATGATTCTGATAAGAAAAATAGAAAGGAAGCTTGTTGTGCAAACTTACTGCATCAATCGCCCGACCAGCTAGTAGTGTAAGTTTGAGTCCTGTCCTCAACCTGAAGGAAGAGCAGTAGAAGGACAAGGAGGGGAAGGTGGAGGAGAGGCCAGTCACTCACATACTTCTTACCTCTAGAACGGCATACCATAGGCGAGATGCAACTTGTCCTCTTGAAGGAGCTGGGTAAGCAAACACAACCTGCAAGCATCCACCACTGGTCCAAGAAAAGAGGTTCCAAGGAACTGTGGGCAGGCTGGAAGGAAGAAAGATATAAATACTATGGTCGTAATGAGACCTCATCTATCTTCCTGTCTGACATACTCTTCGGAGTAATGAAATGTACCCATCCACTGGACTATCCAACTGCAGAGAAGTCTCTCATGATCTTGTAAGACTCGGAGAAAGATGTGTCATTGGACACTTCTGCATTGGCAGTCTGCAATGGATAAAGGCATGGATACTCAATGAAGGGTGTTGATCCTTCATGGATACAGCAACACACCAATAGGATAAAGTAATGACTCATCTGGATCAACCAATTACAAAGTCCATAGAGCATATCATGAAGGACTCAGGCTCAACAACAGATGCCAACTGATTGCGCTGTCACGCATCCGAAACGTAATCACAACATGACCCCTGCCTTTTGAAGGGCTATGCTGAGAACAACTATACAAATTGTCTACCTTTTTTGCCAACGATGTTGAGAGGCAAGATGATGATTCTCACAAGGCCTGTGCACAATAGACGATAGTCAATTGCCTTCTAGAGACCGAGGTCCCTGTGATGGCAAGACAGAAGTTTCTCATCAGTAGTTGAATCTTAACCAAGGAGAAACAATACTATATTACTAGTGAATGACTACGGTGAATGTGGACCTACATCTTCATAATTGAATTGAGAGAAGTAAACTCTCCAGATTCTGATCATAGAAAAAGTCTAGTCAATGACACCACCCAATGAAGACGGATTAAATCCCTGTTGTTTTACAGAGGACGGAAAAAGTTAATCTGCTATTTCATTGCTGATCGGCAAGAAAGTCAGGGTTTGCAATGAAACTGGAGGGTCTTTCAGTAATGAAAACACAGGGATTGTACTGCCTAAAGAACCACTTCTTGTGGGTTGGATCAGGGATGAAGTTTCTATTTACTTTGGAAGCAGAACTAGTCGGGTGGGGAAAAGGCGAAGTCTTCCGTTATTCATTTAAAATTTGGGGTGAACAAAGAATAATTGAACACCTAACGAATTAGGAAATATGTATTAGAAGACAAAACTCAAATTGTCTGAAGAATTCTTGCAACAGTAAATGTGGTGCAGGAGAGATGGGAATTATGTGAGAATTCGATCCAACAGAGATCTAAGTCCGTGATTGCAGGGCAGAGAGCTCCTAACTGGCGTTAATCCTCGACAGGGAGAAACGATACCAAAACTAAAAGAATCTCGGAGAGCGAGCAGTACTGAGGCAGAGCCCTATACCACTCGCTCGACTTGTCATGCTGAGTTGCCTGGTAGTGCATTCCATGAAGGAATGTGTTCTGCTAGAACCACTAAGCACAAAAAAGATACACTCGAGCATCTGCCTTTCAACCGAAATGGGAGGGAAGAAAACCCTCTTATTCGGTGATAATGCAAATGCTGTGGTGTTGTTGGGAAACAATACCACTAGTTATCTCAAAATCAAAACCATTAACTCTTGGGAGACCCAAAAGGCTGTCCTGAGCTTCAGGTTGATCAAGAGATGGTACTATTTGTCTCGGTCACATACCAGAAGAATTAACTTACAGATATAAGCCTACTTCTCGGACGATGCAACTGATAACAGAAGCATGTCGCAAGAGAAATATACTAGTATATTTGTAGGTTCCTGTAAATCACACTCCCGCCTAATTCTTCATTCGAGGGACAAGAATAAGGACTGGAGGCAGACCTCCTTCATTCTCTAATGAAGAGAGTGAAGGTAAAGTTTTCCCGAAGGGAGACTTCTACGGTGATAACATGATACCGAAGAAGACTAGATCAACCCGAATTGGTTGTTCCCAAAACAGTAGCACTGGAGAGGCATTCAAACCTCTCGGTGCTATCCATCCTGAACATATTGACTTATGTTTGGTAAGATCCAAAGATTGAATAAAAAACATAGACTCTCGGGTTCGAACTCTGAGGAGCAGACTCTATAGAATTCCTCTTATTTCCTTGTTCATTCCAGTATAACCAAGAAGTAGATGGAAAAAAGAGAGGAGGATAGACTGTTCTTGCCTGCTCTTCCCTGAACTTCCTATGTTCTCACTCTGTTAAATGAAGCATTCATTTTCTACAACCGTTTTGTTCGCGTAATGCGAGTGAAAGTTGACCAGCGCTAAATGGAGTAAAAGCTGGCGAGAACTTGCCACATCTTGCTATGCATCTATCTTCTCCATGATCGAACCTCATGAATAGGACTACACAGAGGACCTCCTCCTATCTCCTTCAGATGCCCTGTCCCAAGGGACAGCGACATCGATCTTGGCACCTGAAGAATAGCCATTCCTGACTTTCACAGGTGGGTCCGAGCCACCAACACGGCTCAGTCCCTTCTCTCGTCCTGCGCTACTATCATGATGAAGAGAAGGCTACCTATCACTGACTGTGGATGTACGGCCCCCTTGGGGGTTGTTCACTCGGAAAGACCCGCATACAAGTACGTATCCCCGACGCAGGCCCGGTTCCATGAGCAGCACCCTTGGAACCAGAGACGAGAACAAACCTGAGTTCGAACTCCTGGGGCTCCTGAGACGCTATATTTTGTGGATAGCGTCCAGGTTCCCGTTCCAGAAGGAGCAGGTGAGCTGAAGAGACGGCCAATTACTCCCTCTCTGTGGAAAGGATGCATACCCTTAGAAATCTTGAAGCGAGACTTCTTAAGGGGCGGAGATACCTTCCTCACCTTAGGACATGGAACCTTCTGAAGAGGGAGGTTAGGAGGCATCAGAGGACAAATATGAAAGACGATGACCCCGTGAAAACTCGTTGCAACACGGGAAGGGAGGGTGCTATGTCATGGCAAGGAACTGCACCGATCAAGAGCAGAGTTCATTTGTTAGAGCTGAGCAAAGTGAGCTGAGCAGATCACGACTACATAATTATGAGTGGTAATCGTCAAAGAATAACTATCACTTCTTCCCAATTAACTGTTCTCCTTTGAGGCTGAAGCTCCATGAAGAAAAATAAGAGGAATTCTATGTCTGCTGTCCTACATGTTCAGACCCTATGGTGCAATACATGAGGACGGTACATGACCATTCACCCAGAAGGTGTTGCATGCAGTTCCAAGCTCTACATAACTCTAAACCAGACTGAGGGGCGGATTCATCAGCACTAGTAAAGGAGAGAGTTGGAATTCGTAAGAATTCCTACGCTCGGCAAGAAAAACCCGACTCTTGTAAGACAATAATTGGGCGAACCTTGTCTTGCCCTGGTACTCAGCAATATGATGAAGCCAAGCACTCGGCAAGTGCCAACGAAACCAAGGGATCCAGGCACTTGGCAAAACTCCTGATTTTTGTAATACTCATCGAGAATGCCCATTGCCCAAGTGTTTGGAAATCTCAGAAAACCAAATCACTCTGTGAACGCTAGAAATTCCAAGGAATTTAATGGCTTAGCGAGACTCCCGATTGTCGTAATAACAATCACCGGGTATGTCTGTCTTGCCCGAGTGTTTGAAAATTACAGAAAACCATAACACTCTGATAATGTCAGAAATTCCAAGGAATTCGAGCATTCAGCGAGATTCCCGGGTATTGAAGTAACAATTATCAGGAATTCTCATCTTGCCCGAGTGTTTGCAGATCGTAGAAGACCAAAACACTAGGAGAATGTTAGAAATTCCAAAGAATTTAAGTGTTTGGCCAGACCCCCTAATTTCGTCAAACGATCATCGGGGCGGGGCCCCTCCTCAACTTCCGTAGAAATAGAGGAGGAACGGGAATAAAAACCAGTCCTAAATACAAACATTTAAGATTGGGACACAAGATCCTTCCTCGACGACGTGGACGTATGTCTGGTAGGACCCTAAGATCACTCCAGGAACGTAGTCCCCCGACGATGAATCCTAAGGAGAGCACTTTGCAGGATCCCTCTGTCATGGTAATCGCTTTATAGCAAGGAATTATATATTAAGAGAAAGGAAAATGCATCTTCTTCGAAAAGGTCTGCAGCAAAGAGGCATTCGCGCACATGTTGGAGGCGCCTGTTCTCATGATTGTTCGAGAATCTCCCAGGTGTGTTACTATAACTCTGCTCGCACCGCCGTGTCGCTAGAAACGCAGCGTATTATAATGTAATCGTCTAGATCCTTCTAAAAAGTTCCTGTCGAAAATGACGTTCGCTGGTAGGCTCCGCCCTTTTCAGACCCTCCCCCAGACTGCCGTATATATATGCCCTGAGGAAGTAGAAGAGATCAGATCATCAGAGAGATCATCAGAGAGAGATAGGAGAAGAGGGAAGAGACGAAGAATAAGTGAGGAAGAAGACGCACGAGATAGTGTGATTGGAATCGAGTTAAGTCGTCCATAGACGGAGAGAGAGAAAAAAGTTAAGTCATCTGCAGTAAGAGAGAGAGATATCTCAACGCTGAGCAACCCCTTTCATAGAGGAAACGTCCTACAAGTAGCTTTGAGGAGGAACCAGCCCTTTGAGTATCAAGAATAGACATTGCTTTCTGCAGTACGGAGTCAAGAAGATGTCTGAAGTTCTACAGTTCTCCTTTGTGAAGCCCGCTTCGAGCATTGATTTTCGACAGCTGCAAAACTGGCCAGCAAGTATTTCATTACCTCACTGTTTCCCCAGTTAACATACTGTAAGATTTTATTTTTATGTAAATAGGAGACACCATTCTGCATTTATCTTTGTTAGTAAGCTTGTAAAAAAACTTCTGTTCTGTTTGGTTTTCTTTCTATATTCGTATCCCGAGTTTCAACTATTGGTGTTGAATCCTTTTTGTTTATCATAATATAGAACCTGTAGCGGACCTCGGTCTGTAACACTCACTCGCCTTGCTAGTGGAACTAGCAGAAGCGAGACACAGGCAGCCATCAACCTGCGGTAATGGATGAAACTCAGGAATAGCAGTGGTAAACAAATATGAGTCACAGGTACAATTCTAAGGTTAGGATAACCAACATGAAGAGATACCCAACCATCTAATGCTGTAATAAACTATCACCACTGTTAACCTGTTAAAGAAAGAAAATGATATTGTTAGAATACAATAAAGTTTTGTACATACTTACCCGGCAGATATATACTTAGCTTATGTCTCTGACGTCCGACAGAAATTCGAATTTCGCGGCACACGCTGCAGGTAGGTCAGGTGATCTACCCCCCTGCCGCTGGGTGGCAGGAATAGGAACCGTTCCCGTTCTAGAACCAGATTTTCTCTTCCACCTGTCTCCTGAGGGGAGGCTGGGTGGGCCATTCATCGTATATATCTGCCGGGTAAGTATGTACAAAACTTTATTGTATTCTAACAATATCATTTTTGTACATGCAACTTCCCCGGCAGATATATACTTAGCTGATTGACACCCTTGGTGGTGGGTAAGAGACAACTATTTACTGAATAGACAGGTAAACAACATACGTTGTAGGTAATAAATAAATAAAACCTTGGTTCCTACTTGTTCAGGCGGAAGATTCCATGGCTAATGCCTAGGAATCTGCTTCGCCTCAAGAGCCTCAGCGAGGATGTGACCTATGGCTAAGAGTTCTTGTGGGTCTGTCGATGGGGTCTTATCCATTTACTCGACAGAGCCTCTTACATGACAATATGCCTATGCCTAGTGGCATAATTAAGGAGCACAACACCGATCCCGATCACCTGATCCTAACACGAGGGTTAGTGCTTAAGTTGAAAAGAGTTATCCCCAAACTCCTTTCAAACAACCCAAAGAAAAAACACGACGTTAACTAAAATTTAACTCACTAGTTAAGGATCAGTATCGGCTCCCTATCCCAGCAATGTATCCGCAGACACGTATCAACCAAGAGAGAAGGATCTCTCGTAGGTTATCTTGACATCCTTCGGATATGGGAAGTCAACACAGAGTTGCATCTCCCGTATGTGACAGCTAATATGTCCTTATGACATATTGTTAAGGAAAGAACAAGAATACAGAAAAGCTCGCACTTCATGCGCTTTTAATTCTCAGCTGTTTGAAGGAATCATCAATGCACTTGTCAAGTGCTTAGGAGATCACATTGTCTCAAAGAAGGCCAGGGCATTCTTTGATATAGATCTCTTCTGGGTGAAGCCTGGAGCCTGGCTAGCGCCTCGCGCCTGGCTGGAGCCTTGCGCCTGAATGGCGCCTAGAGCCTGGCTGGAGCCTCGCGCTGGCTGGCGCCTCGCGCCTGGCTGGCGCCTGATTGGCTCCTCCCTCCTGGCTAGCGCCTCGCGCCTGGCTGGAGCCTTGCGTCTGGCTGGCGCCTTGCGCCTGGAGCTTGGCAGAAGACTTCATGATTACTGTCTATGAGTCTGCATGCCTCAAGAGTTTCAGCGAGGTAGGGACCTATGACTGACAAACCCTTCTGGATCATGTCAATGGGGGCTAGCCCGCTTACACGACAGAGCCTTCTCGGATCGTGCCAATGGGGGCTGACCCACTTACATGGCAGAGCCTTACCTGTATCATATCAATGGGGACTAGCCCTCTTACATGACAGAGCTTTAGGTTTCTCTTTACTGGAAGGAGCCTTGCGCCTGGATGGATCCTCAATCCTGACTGGAGCCTAGCCTTGAAGGAGCCTGGCACCTGGCTGGCTTCTAGAGCCTGGCTGGCTTCTAGAGCCTGGCTGGCTCCTAGAGCCTGGCTGGCTCCTAGAGCCTGGCTGGCTCCTAGAGCCTGGCTGGCTCCTAGAGCCTGGCTGGCTCCTAGAGCCTGGCTGGCTCCTAGAGCTTGGCTGGCTCCTAGAGCCTGGCTGGCGCCTCGCGCCTGGCTTGGCTCCTCCACACTTGCTGGAGCTTCGAGCTTGGAAGAGTCTCTAGGCTGTCTGGCGATGTCCACATCGGACACTCTTATATCTGTCCGATTTGTTCGCCTCTGGCGCATTTGCGCCAGGTTGGAGGCCCGCTCCTTCTCAGTATCCGGCCATGACAGAGTTCCTTGGAACTGTCCGCCTCTGGCGTTTTTCGCCTGTATTGGCATTTGGCGCTTGGCTGGCGCTACATTGTCCGAGAGTCCTGAACAACCACATAGTTTATCAGGAGACTGGAGAAGGGTGGAAGAAATTCTTCCCCTTTGAGCTTTTGGCCCTGGCAAGGGGAGGTGTTTTTGATTTTGTCCAGCTACACCCCAGTAGACGACAGGATATCTAACAATACGAGAGAGAAGAGTCTTCCTCCGAGGAGGATCCTTCGTGACACTTCTTTTGCTAACGGAGACCTCTTCTTACATGTTGATGAGGTTCCTCGTTGCAGAATCTTCCCTATCCTTGCCCGAAGGAAGGGAAGGAGTCTGGAAGTCGAAGGAGAGACTGAGCTGAAATTGGGCGGAACCCTGATTTCTAGCTCTTATTGTATTCTTCTGAATACCTTCTGGGAAGCATTTTGAGCCCTCATCGAACACCGAAGACTCTGTAGGCAAATGTTTAAACCATCTCTTCTTCTGTAGATGAAAATGTAAGTACCCTGCCTGGGCAACTAAACTTCTATCTGAAAGCGTTACGTCAGGAATAGAGGGATTTAGTTCTTTTGCCAGACATACTATGCTGGCAAGAACCCATTGCCGAGTCTCCATTGAATCTGATGCGAGATTCCAATGCACAAAAAATTCACTTGTCTTCTTGGTCGTTTAGGGCTAAGAGAAACAAAGAATTCCTTCATAAACTTCCTCAAAGAAGTTTGATGAGGAGCAGTTCCATTTTGTCGGAACACGGAATCTGTGGCCACAAAAAAAAAAATTCCATTCGAAGTACATGATATCCTACTCTTGTCGTATTGCGGTATCGTATAGATCCCGAAGATCTTAATCCTCTGTTATCTCTAATTCCCCTTGTAGAGACAGAGTATAGCCTTTTACTGCGTTCTTTGATAGCAGATATATACATAGGTGATTCTTCCCTCTGAAAGTGAAGAAAAAACCTCGCTATGTGGTTCACAGAGGTATCGGAAGAGGACAGTTTCCTCATTCCATCTAGCATGATCTGCAGCAATTCTATGTCTTAGCCATGACTATTGTCATTTACCTTGAAAAATCCTCTCATTCATGTCCACTTCTGGTCAGTCTGCACGTGGAAAGACTCAGAGTGGAGAGGTTTTTCAGGTCTATTTATAATAGATTCTGATAGAATATCCAGATACTCTTGGAAAAGCCTTACGAAACATGCTGTGAGAAGAACGTGACTTCTGTGAATCCAACCTCTCTAAGGCCAAAATGAGGCATTCATCCTCTCTTCCTTTGACGCCCATTTATCTTAATATCTGTTAAGAATTTATAACTAGGGGAAAAAAGACTAAAGTTTATTCCCCTTCTTTAAATTAAAGATGTCGTATATTGCTACCTCTCTTGGTTCAAGGAAAGGAAGCAGTCTATAGGAAGCCTGTTCGTCTTCTACCTTGCGAAGAGATCTATGAAGACTTTCCGCAGGTTCTCAAAACTCTTTTCAATAAATGTTAGACATACGTTAACAGTTATTATCTTCGATCGAGAAGGTTCTCACGGACATGCAAAATCTTGCATCGAACCTTTAAGGATCGTTACGTTCCGTGTCTGTTCCCAAATAGGTTCTCTTTTGTTAACGCGAACAGGGGCGAAAAAAGAGATTCTCGATGCTCTTTGCGATATGAGAGAGTCGTGGAATTGGCCTAAGTGATTAAAAAAAAATCATTTCATCATTCCTTGTAAGCGACCCCTTTCCGATTAAATGGGTAACGAAATCAGGAACGAATCTTGCCGTTACCGAGCCTCCGAGAGGCTACTGGTTTGTTTGTTGTTTGTATGGTGTTTTTACGTGACTTCCGAACCACGTCGAGAGTGAACTTCTATCACCAGAAATCCACATCTCTCACTCCTCAATGGAATGGCCGAGAATCGAACCCGCGACCACCTAGGTGAGAAGCAACACCAAACCAACCACTACTGGACTCTTAGGTTAATAACTCGCTAAAACGAGAAAATATCTTGGATGGTACTTCTGGCGCATTGCGCCAGGCTGGCGCTTCTGGCGCAATTTGCGCCAGGCTGGCGCTTCTGACGCTTTGCGCCAGGCTGGCGCTTCCTTCTAGTCTTTTACTGGTTATGTGCCAGAACATCTGTGCCCTTATGGTACCCGACATCCTTCACGTGTTAATTCCGTTCTTAGTAGGAAAAAACTTTTATATACGTAGTATAGTCCATTCAGGGAAACAACTTCTGCCACTAAGAGAATGTTTCCCATCCGACTCACCCATCTTCTCTTGAGCAATATCCGATTCTAAAAAGGTTGTGTGCGTTTCTCGAAAGGATGAGAGAATTATATTATTTCGTGCTCTGCCGTATTAGAATCCTTTATAATACTGTCACATTGTGGTAAACAGCATTAATCTAGGAAACCT
The DNA here is from genome assembly GCF_015104395.2 of Macrobrachium nipponense. Lineage (NCBI taxonomy): Eukaryota > Metazoa > Arthropoda > Malacostraca > Decapoda > Palaemonidae > Macrobrachium > Macrobrachium nipponense. Next base: position 9,730,016 of record NC_087208.1, on the reverse strand, counting down.
TTGTAAGGATACTAGGAATTCTGTAGTTAACCTCGGTATGCGCATAAGACTTGACCATACCGTAGTCTTAAAGTGAATTCTCTTCTACTACATTCATCTTCTCACTAAGCATGTACTCTAATAAGCCATGCTTTCGTAAGCATGAGAGCATCATATAATATAGAGTTCCGCTGCGTTAGAATCCTTTAATAATGTTACCTACGGTAAACAGCATTGAAAGGTTGTAATATCTTTCTTATTGAAAGCTTCTTAGCAAAAGGCAGACAATATTTTATTTATGTTTGCTTAACTATCCCTCAATCCGAGGCTAAAACCGCGATTGTAGGGGAGAGACACGGTTAGTTATTCCATCCCGCAGGAGAGAGACATGTAACCAACCAATCATGACCGACACCTACATGTTACTGCGTTGGTCTCTAAGGGCGCGATAGCAGTCTCCGTTAGCCGTCTGGCCTTACTCTTCCAGAGTTGCCAGCTACTCCATTAAATAAAGGAATCTTATAAAATTATCGAACTTCAGGAAGTTCTTATTAATGCATATTTAAGCGAAACAAGACTTCGATAAATCTAGAAGCTAAGTAGGTGTTGTCTTAACAATCCCTTTAAGCGTAGTCCTTCCTAGGAAATTCCTGGAAGGATACTGATAATTGAGTTGCTCTACAAAGAAGAACTACGGTATGTGTGATTTGCCGTATCGTATTCTCATACAGCAGATACTCAACTACCTTCTTTCCCTGCCGAGGCAGATAAAGGAAAAATTTTTACTGTCTTCGTTCTTTTCGTTAATAGAATGATAGAAAGAGTATATATATCTCCTTAAGGAAGGAAGTTAATCCAGGAACTCTTTAAATCTTCGTGATTTCCTCATAAATCGCGGAAGAGACAGAATTCCTGTTCGTCTGTAGGGTTTACGGAAAGAAGTAGATATTTCCTATCCGCCATCATACCCAAACGTCGATGAGATTCTTATAAGAAAAACTCCCAAAGCGCTTGCCTCTTCATAACGAGGGAAGAGCATGAATGAAGGAGTGTGTCCGCATTACTCAAAGAGGAGCCTCGCGACTGACCTCTCTCTCTTAAGAAGATTTGGAATATTCTGGCGCCTGGCTCCTTGCGCCTAGCGCCGGATAGTTCCGCGCGCCTGGAATGTTCCGCACGCTAGAAAGGAGACTCGCTCCTGGAACGTTCGCTTGTGTGGAAGGTCCCGTGCGCCCTGATAGTTCCGAGCGCCTACTAGACCCCTTTTAGAAAGAGCCTCTTGCCCGGAAACGTTCAATGGAAGGATCGTTCTGATTGCCACTGTACTATAAGGCTCCTTGCTCTAGCCGTCTGTTTTTCTGTTGCAATTTGCGCCAGGCTGGCGCTTCGTCTCTTTGAAGGCGCCTTGCGCCAAGAAAAAATTTTCTAGAACGCGGCTCGCGCTCAGTTGCTAGAACGCGGCTCGCGCTCAGTTGCTAGAACGCGGCTCGCGTTTGGTTGTAGGAACGCGGCTCGCGCTAGTCTGTTTTCTGGAACGCGGCTCGCTGCTGGCTGTTGGAACGTGGCTCACGCTAGCTTGCTGGAACGCGGCTTCCTAAGTTCCTGGCTGGCTCTTGCTCAGTGTTCTCTTAGTTTTCAGAGAACGCGCTAGATCATCAAAACATATACATTCTTCGTCTTTTCGGATGTAAGATGAAGAGACGCACTTTTTTAAGGATGCCTTTTCAATGGCTATCCTTGGCAGTCTGGGACGCTCTACAGAACCTGCCGAGGGGACGCCTGACCGGTGGGGATTCTCTGAAACCCCCTTACGGCTTTCGACATTCCTTCTCCCCTGGGCTTGGGAGCTTGAAAGAGGTCTAGGGCCGGTGGGGAGCGAGACAGAGCCGATCAGACGCACCCTCCACTGCAATGGGGAACACTAGTAATCACTTCTTACCTTTCAATAGCTCGCATTTTGAGCCACAATCCTTGTCTTCAAATTGCAATTATGAATTTGAAGTTTCTGCGAAGTAAGAAGGTGATGAGGATGCAACACTACTAGTACTGTTAATACTCTAATTGCTCGTTAGTACGAGTTTCTAAAAAACTTTTAAAAGAAACGTATCTAGTTACATGCTTTACTGACTCCCTAAAGTAGGAAGTCAGTATATTTCCTCAATCAATTCTAACACTTATTACACATATTAATGAATAAATATTAATATTTCCCTTTCTTGCAAACTATGTGAGTGTCTACCGAAAATTTCGGTAGTTACACGTCATATATTCTTCGAAATTTTCGAAGCCAAATTCATTAAAAAGTTAATAAAAGCGTATGCCGAACCAAAGACCCAATACTTCCCTGCAAAAGACAGCCCAGAAGATCGATGGCGACGAAAAACGAAAATCAAGTCAGGAGGTAGCAACAACATATGTTGACACTACCGCGACAGAGAAAATCTGGTTCTAGAACGGGAACGGTTCCTATTCCTGACCACAGCGGCAGGGGGGTAGATCACCTGACCTACCTGCAGCGTGTGCCGGCGAAATTCGAATTTCTGTCGGACGTCAGAGACATAAGCTAAGTATATATCTGCCGGGGAAGTTGCATGTACAAAAATATGATTTAAAGTAATAAGGATACTCCGCTCGCATCCAAGGGAACCGACTTCTAAAATGAGAAGAGATCCCTCAAACACCAACACCACACGCCTCCTCTTCTATCTTAGTCCAATAGCTAGCAAAAGGAAAAAGGAGAAGAGGAATTACCAGAAGAAACAAAGGACAAACCTCCAAAGTTCCCCTCAGTAATTTCCAAAGTGGAAATATAACTTTCAGATGAATAAATATCTCGCCTAACTTTAAAGGGTAACAATATGCACTAATAAAGCTGTTGGCACACCCTTGCCGCAGACCCTTAACATAAAGTAGAAAGGCGGCTATCAAGGCTATCACAAAAAGTGGGTTTGCGTAACAATTATTAAAGTCAATTAATTATTAATATCAAATATAGTATATACATATTTAATAAATAAAAATAATAAAATGATATTGTTATTTTACAATAAAGTTTTGTACATACTTACCTGGCAGATATATACTTAGCTTACGTCTGACGTCACGACAGAATTCAAAACTCGCGGCAAATGCGACAGGTAGGTCAGGTGATCTACCCCACCCGCCGCTGGGTGGCAGGTGTCTGAACCCAACCTCCCCCTTTCCAGTCATAATTTTTCTTCCACCTGTCTCCTGAGGGGAGGCTGGGAGGGCCATCAATCGTATATATCTGCCAGGTAAGTATGTACAAAACTTTATTGTAAAATAACAATATCATTTTTGTACATGAACTTTCCTGCCAGATATATACTTAGCTGATTGACACCCTTGGTGGAGGGAAAAAGACAGAGGTAACAAGGAAAAAGGGAGGGAAAAACAACATCTGTTGTAGGATACTAACAACCTTGGTCTTACCTGATAAGGCTGAAGGACTTCATAGTTAACTGTCTAATAAAGTCTGCCAAAGCCTGAAGAGCTACAGCGAGGGCGTGACCTACAGCTGAAAAGACTCTTTGGGTCTACCGAAGGGATTTGATATCCACTTACTCAGTAGAATCCAAGTCGGATCATGTCAATGGGGATTCGCCCTCTTAAATGACAGAGCCTGACCACTACCAATGCAGGGAGCTCTAGCACGAACAGATCACTAACCATTCTAAATGTTAGCAATACGAATAGAAAGAGATGCCTACCCGCATCCTCTTTCAAACAACCATAAAAACACAACACAAACTAGGGGAAAAAATTTACAAAGGATATGCTTCAGCTCCCTGCCCCAGCACCGAATCCGCCGATACATACGGGCCTAACGCGAAGCACTTCTCGTAAGTAATCTTGACGTCTCTAAGGTAGTGGTTCGTGAATACTGAATTGCATCTCCAGAATGTTGCTTTCATCAGATTCTGGAGTGACATATTCTTGTTGAACAAAGCCAAGGACGTCGCAATGGCTTCTTACCTCGTGAGCCTTGACTTTCAAAAAGCTTTGAAGTGATCCTCACCGCAAGGCCAAATGTGCTTCCTTCACGGAGGATTCTAATAAAGAAAGGAACAAAGCATTTTTAGACAAATGGTCTACTTTGGGATCCTTAAACAGAGCACCAAAGTCTGTCCTTAATGCCCTTAAGAGACTTCTTCCTCTGGAGGTAGTATCTTAAAGTCCTCACAGGGCAAAGAGTTCTTTCTGGCTCTTCCCCTACCAGGGGAGCTAAGCCTGGAACCTCAAAAACTCCTTGGCCAAGGATTTGAGGGGTTCTCGTTCTTAGCTAGAAAAGAAGGAAGGAAGGAACAAATCACGGAATCTCCTTTGAAACCTACCCTTCCTTCTAGAGCATGAAGCTCACTAACTCTTTTGGCAGATGCTAAAGCCAAAGAAACAGAGCCTTCTTCGTAAGATCCTTGAAAGAAGATGACTGGGGAGGTTCGAACTTCGAGGACCTCAGGAAACGAAGAACCACGTCCAGGTTCCAGCTCGGAATTTGAGACGAGGGTTTCTTGCAAGTTTCAAAAGATCTTAGCAGATCATGTAGATCTTTGTTGTTGGAGATATCTAAATTCCTGTGCCTAAACACAGCTGCTAACATGCTCCGATATCCTTTGATGGTCGAAACTGCAAGACCACATTTTTCCCTGAGAAAAACCAGGAAATCTGCGATTTGGGTCACAGAGGTACTGGAAGAGGAAAGCTTCTGGTTTCTGCACCAACGGCGAAAGACGTCCCACTTCGACTGGTAGACACTAAGGGTAGAGGGCCTTCTAGCTGATGCGATAGCCTTCGCTGCCTTAGCTGAAAAACCCTTCGCTCTGACAAGACTTTTGACAGTCGAAAAGCCAGTCAGATTGAGAGCGGGGAGTTTCTGTGATACCTGTCGAAGTGGGGTTGTCTGAGCAGATCTACTCTTTGTGGGGAAGAGCTCTTGGAAAGTCACTAGCCATTTCCAGTACCTCTGTGAACCAATCTTGGGCCGGCCAGAATGGAGCTACCAGCGTCATCCTTGTCGCTTCCGAGGCCGCAAACTTTCTGAGTGTTTGACTCAGAATCTTGAATGGAGGAAAAGCATAGACGTCCAGACCTCGCCAGTCTAGGAGGAAAGCACGACTGACACTGCTCCTGGGTCCGAGATCGGGGAGCAGTAGAGGTCTATTCTCTTGTTCTTGCTGTCGCAAAAAAGGTCGATATGAGGTCTGCCCCATAACCTCCACAGGTCCTGGCAAACTTCTGAGTGCAGAGTCCACTCCGAGGGGAGCACTTGATTCCTCCTGCTCAGGAGATCGGCTCTGACATTCCTTTCTCCCTGTACGAAACCTGGGTGAGGAGAACAATCTTCCTTGCCTGAGACCACAACAGCAAGTCCTTCGCTGTTTCGTACAGGGAGAAAGAGTGTGTCCCCCCTGCTTTCTTATGTAAGCCAAGGCTGTGGTGTTGTCCGAGTTGACCTGAACTATAGCATTTCGGACTGGGGGCTCGAAGGCTTTTAACGCCAACCACACGCCATCAACTCTTTGTTGTTGATGTGCCAGGACACCTGTTCCCCCTCCTTAGGTGCCTGACACTTCTCTTGACCCTAGGGTCGCACCCCAACCCGTCTCCGACGCGTCGAAAACAATACTTGGTTCGGGTTTGGCATGTACAGAGACAGACCTTCTGCAAATCGGAGAGGATCTGTCCACCACAGAAGGTCCTTCTTGATTCCTTTTGATATTCCTGAAGGAGAATTCCAGGTCTAGAGAGAGGACACCTCCAGTTCCGGTAAAGGAAGAATTGGAGAGGTCTGAGATGCAACCTTCCTAGAGAAACGAATTGCTCCAGCGAGGAAAGTGTCCCCAACAGACTCATCCACTCCCTCGCTGTGCATGCATCTTTCTCTAGGAAGGTCGTTAGTTTCTCTTGGCAACGAGCAATCCTCTCTGGTGACGGATATGCCCGAAAATCCGGAGAAACCATCCGAATCCCCAGATATATCAGCTCTTGACTGGGGATTAATTGTGACTTCTGGAAGTTCACCAGAAGCCCCAACGAACTTGCTAAAGTCAGTGTCTTTTGTAGGTCCTCCAGACATCTTTCTTGTGAGCTTGCTGATCAGCCAATCGTCTAGATAGAGAGACAGCCTCACTCCCTCCAAATGTAGCCACTGCGCTACATTCTTCATTAAACCGTGAAAACTTGAGGGGCTGTCGAAAGGCCGAAGCACAAGGCCCTGAATTGGAAGATCTTCCCTCCCATCATGAATCTTAGAAACTTCAGTGAAGAAGGATGGATAGGCACATGGAAGTAAGCGTCCTGAAGATCTAGGGACACCATCCAGTCCCCTGGACGAAGAGCCGCCAACACTGAAGAAGTTGTCTCCATGGCGAACTTCCTTTTTTCTACGAAGACATTCAGGGCGCTTACATCCAGAACCGGTCTCCATCCTCCTGAGCTCTTGGGAAACTAGGAACAGTCTGTTGTAAAAACCCGCAGAATGAGGATCTTTCACTAGTTCTATCGCCTCCTTCTCCAGCATAAGATCTACTGCTAGAGAGAGGGCTTGATTCATGATGGGGTCCTTGTACTTGGCTACCAACTCCCTCGGGAGTCGTCGCAACGGAGGTCTTGATAAGAAGGGAATGAGGTAGCCTTTGCGGACAATCGAGAGTGACCAGTTGTCCGCCCCTTTCTGGGCCCAGACGTCGGCAAACTTCAGAAGTCTGGCACCCACTGATGTCTGGAGGACTTGAATCCTACTTCTTCCCTCTGATGGATCTAGAGAAGGTCTTCCCTCGTTTAGTGGGTCTAGATCCTCTAGAGGAAGAAGCTCTGGCAGGAGGGACTCCTCGAAAGGGCTCCTGCCTAACTGGAGTCTCTCTCTTGGTTTTAGCTTGGAAAGAAGAGTGAGGCTTCCTGGTAGACTGGGCTAGCATGTCCTGTGTAGCCTTAGCTGAAAGGGCACAAGAAACATCCTGAACGAATCTTCTTAGGGAAGAGATGAGGAGAGAGCTGAGAATACAGGAGAGAGGCTCTCTGAGCATGCGATACTGATTTCGTCAGGAACGAACAGTACACAGATCTCTTCTTGATCACTCCCGCTCCGAAAAGTGAAGCTATTTCACTCGATCCATCCCTCACTGCCTTGTCCATACCACGTGAGAACACTGATAAGATCCTCAGGAGAAATGGAATCCGGGGTCTGCGTCTTCTGGCCAAAACGACCCAAAGACCAGTCTAGGAAGTTAAACAACCTCCAGGACTCGGAACATTCCCTTCAACAGGTGGTAGCAAGCTCATTCATCCCCCATGTCGTCTTAGCAGACATGAGGGCAGAGCGTCGAGAGGAATCCACCAGTGAAGAGAAGTCCGAGTCTGCCGAGGATGGAAGAACGAGGCCCAAGGGTTCTCCGATTCATACCAGAATCCTAGTTTCCCAGTAAGCTTAGAAGGAGGGAAAGAGAACACCGTCTTCCCTTTCTCTTCCTTCGAAAGAAGCCACTCACCAAAAACCTCTAAGCGCCTTCTTCATGGAGATTGCAGGCTTCATCCTGACACAGGATGAAACCTTCGAAGTTTTCGAAGTCGAAAATAACGAAAGAGGCGAGGGCGGGGCGACAGGAGAAAGGGCGTCTCCAAATTCCTGAAGCAACAGGTCCGTCAACCGCTTGTATGAAGAAACGGAGGAATCCTTAGGAATTTCTTCTTCCGAGGGATCCTGTTCTTCTTCCGCCGAAGATCCTTCACGATCCTACGATGAAAGGCTGTCTTGTCCTCAGCCGAGAGTCCATCCTTGGAAGAATGTCTGGAAGAACTCTGACATCTAACCGGGGAAGTTATAACTTCCGTTGAGCTTCTGCCTGAAAACTCCTTCTTGTCAGGATGAGGGCGCATTCTAGGCTCTTGGCGCCTAACGAACGCAGGGCGAAAATCTGGCGAAGAGCGCATGGCGAAGAGCGCCTATTTAGGCGAAGAGCGCCTATTAGGCGAAGAGCGCCCTATTAGGCGAAAAGCGTCTATCAGGCTCCTGGCGCCTGTCTAAAGGAGAGCGGCTGCCTGGCGAAGAGCGCCTGTCATGCGGGAAAGCGATTATCAGCCCTCTTGGCGCCTGCTGCGAGGAGACGAATCTCTGGCGACGGAGCGCCTATCAGGCGAGAAGCGTTATGACAGATTTCGGCGCCTAACTCGAGGAGAGCGAAAATCGGGAGTAGAAGAGCGCCTTGAAGGAGAAGAGCGCCTACCAGGCTCTTGGTGCCTGCTAAGCGAAGGGCGGCTGACAGGAGAAGAGCGCCTTGTCTAACCACCAAAGGGCGTCTGGTCACAGGAGAGCGAAAGCCTGAAGGAGAGCGGCTACCATGAGAAAAACGCCTACCAGGCTCCTGGCGTCTGCCAGCGGGAGAGATCCTGTCTCGAGACGAGCGCCTGTCAGGAGAGGCTCGTCTACGGGAAGCATGCCCCTTGTCGACGGGAGAAACGATGTCCGCAGGAGAGCGCCTCGTACTACGATCCACTCCTGGAGAGAGGGCAGTTACTGACGAATAGCGTAAGCCTGGAGAAGAGCGCCTGGACTTCTTTACCGGGAGCGAGACGTCCTTCCTACGACCAGCATTCACAATCAAGGAGTCAGCCAGAGCCGTAATCTGCGCCTGCAGACTAGCCAACACACGTTGTAGGAGACTTAAAGTCCTTCACGGGAGAACGCAGCTCGATCCTTACTAGGAGAGCGAAACTCCAAAGAAATCCTCGGTTTCTTGACATCCAATCCAGGATTTTCCGAAAAAACTTCAGGGCTGGAGGGGAGGGGAGCGGAAGGAAGAAGCCTGCCAGGCTCTCTTCGACGGCCGAGAAGCTTCCGAGGAGCTCCAACCACGTTTGGGCGAAGGAGAAGGCGAAGACGAGAAGCATTGCCGTAAGACTTCTCTCTTGGCGCGATCCAAGGTAGCCTGGGATCGAACATCAGGCGCTACCGAGGGGACGCCTGACCGGTGGGGGTTCTCCCTAACCTTCCTGCGGCTTTCGACTTTCCTCCTCCACTGGGTCTGGGAGTCTGGAAGAGGTCAAGGCCTAGAAGCATTAGGGAGCCGATCAGACGCACCCTCCACTGCACTGGGATCACTGCACAATTGCTATCACTCTTACCTTCTAGCACTTTAATTTTCAGCTCCATGCTGCGAATAGTGGCTCTCATAGTGTCCACCTCCGAAGGCGCATCTTCGGGTTCGGTGCAGGAAGCAGGGCTGAAACTGGTAAAGGCGCTACGTCTACAACAGGGTTATCAACTTCAAACTCGCTAGCGCGAGGACCTACTAGAATCCTAGATGAAGCTTTCCTAACCTTGTCCTTCTCAAGCTTTCTTACATAAGAAGAAAGCGCCTTCCATTCTTCTTCATTCAAATTACCACATTCATTACAGGGTTAATAATGAGCAGTCATTCCCCCTACACCTCATGCATACTGTGTGAGGGTCTACCGCAGCTTTCGTTAGCCTCACCTTACAATCGGTAACAGAACAAAAACTTGAACACTAGTTGATTTCTTAATTTCCAAATCAGACATAATGAAATTCCAAGAATAATCAAAAGAATAATCCAAAACCGGTCCACAAATCGCAAATGCCAAGCCAAGGAGCAGGTACTTCACCAAAAGTCCGTTGAAACAATCCAGGGCGAAAACGAGTAATAATTCAAAATCGAGAGGTATCAACAACAGATGTAGTCAACACCGGCGACAGAAAAATTATGACTGGAAAGGGGGATTGGTTCAGACACCTGCCACCCAGCGGCGGGTGGGGTAGATCACCTGACCTACCTGTCGCATTTGCCGCGAGTTTTGAATTCTGTCGTGACGTCAGAGACGTAAGCTAAGTATATATCTGGCAGGAAAGTTCATGTACAAAATTAAAGATCCCGGAGGGAAAATTGTAATTAAAAGCTAGTCAGCAAGAGCTCACAAACATGTCTTCATCGGAAGACGGCCGAAAGCAAAGTGGAGTGCTTACATCCGGGTAGGCCAGAAGGTAGTTACAGCCTAACCCACCTTGTTCAAAAATTTAACGGCCGTATTCCAGCCTATGCTGAAAGTAATTCCTTATGTAAAGGACTAGGGTTTGTATATTGTGTAGGAACAAAGTAAGATTGCTGGCCAATGCAATAAAGAGCTGTCAAGTGTCCAAATGCACTGGACCGACAAAGAAAGGGAATGGCTTGATGTTGGATGGATATCTGTCACTTCCCCTGCGCTGGGGGGGGGGATTGGGTTGTTTTGACTTTAAATAACCGGGAACAAGTGGCTGGCGTTTTCCCTTTTATTTTGGGACATAAGTTCTGCATACATTTGTATTTATAGGTGTGTATATGTGGCTGTATTATATGTGTATGGAAATATATGCAGTATTTTAATGTTTCTATTGAATGTCTAGGATTCAGTTTTGGTAGGTTTGTCGACCAGTTAATGGGCATGAATGGTACATGCAAATATCACTTCTGCAGGTTAGTATGAAACGAATATAATTAGTCCAGTATACAAACTTGCTAGGAAATTGATTATCATACAATATTTTCAATCAGTCAAACTTTTGTCTAGGATAGATCTCTTTACTGATTAAAAACAGTAAAATGACAATTTGTCGAAAATTGCATTTTTCCTAACTATACAAACCTGAGGTCCTTTAACAATAGGAAGGTAACTAGCGGCAGCTGGGACGGTCGTAAGCTTCGAACAAGGGGGGAGAACGGTAGTTAACTGCTTGTCCGATCGTGCGCGCGGCCCGCGCGCCGAGAGGTGAAGAATCACTTTTGCTTTAGGCCCATGCAAAAAGTTGCAGTGAGGGGTGGCATGAGGTGGGACTATATGTAAAGGACCTCAGGTTTGTATAGTTAGGAAAAATGCAATTTTCGACAAATTGTCATTTGTTCCGATACGTAATACAACACCCCTCGGTCCTTTAACAATAGGAAGACTCACTTCTTGGTGGGAGGAATCTGAGTCTTTTTGGTGAACAGACTGGTGTTCGTCCAACCCTGGAGTGCCTCCCTGGTCGTAAGAGCAAGGGAGGGATCCAAACCTCTGTCCGATTGATCGGGGTGTGCACCGCAGGATCAATGGTCAGACCTCTGGGCCAAGTACTAAGAGAGAGGCAAGCGTATCTCTTCGTACCAGCAAAGCAAGAACTTGTTCCTGTTTGCAAGAGACAATCATAAAATGATGGGTTTGTCTCAATTTGGCATCCACTCCTCCCCCTTGTTGGAGGGAAGTGGTGGATATTTGACTCCTATCCCTACTGAAAGGGACGGATGGTGCTTCTATTGAGTAGCTCACCTGATCTCGTCCTTACCCAGCAGGGTGACGACCGTGTCCCTCTACCCAAAGGTAGAGGGAAGAAAAAGATGGGAAGAGGAGCCAGTCACACTCTCATTCCTCATCCATTCTTACGGTACACCAGGACTCGATGCTGTTCAGCCTGCGAGGGTCTGGGTTAACTACACAACGTGTTGAGCAACCACCACGGTTCCCAAGGAAAAAGATCCAAGGAACTGTGGGCAATATCCTGAAGGTAGAAGGAGGTGCGTGCGGTCCGGTTGGACCAGGCGCCTGCCTTCATTACCTGCGCCACGGAGAAGTTCTTGCGGAATGCGAGAGAATGATGAAGAGGCGTCCACACTCATCTCTGGGTGCGAGTTTCTTCAGACAGCTCCGTCGCACCTTCACAGGACAAAGCAGCATAGCCTTCGTATCGGAGGCGGTGAAGTCATTAGGGAGGGTATTGTGAAGGACTCGAACCAATCGTCAGTTACCGAAGGGTTCTGAGTCTTCGCTACGAAGATCGGTACGAAATCGAGCGTCACAAATCCCCCATCCCTTTGGTGCTTTGACTTCTCAAGAGAAGTCAATGCAGTTACCTAAGACGAAAGAAGGGAATAGTCGTATGACCTATCCCTCTTCTCGACTTTGGTTATGTACAGTACTCATACTGACAAGCTATTAAGACGAAGTAATGATGCTCTGGAACAAACAACCGAACTAAGTCCACAGCCAATAGTTCGTAACTGACTCGGGCGCTCTGACAGCTGCCGACTGACTGGTTCGGAATCAGTAGAGGCAAGTTGTCCAAGCATCCGGGTAAGTCACGTGACCTTCGCCCTTTAAAGAGTTATGCTGAGAGACCAACAAATAAAATATTTGTTAGTCACCGATGCCGGACGGCGCGGCGATGATTCTCTTAATGCATAAGCTCAAAAGGCGAAAGTCAATTGCCTTCAAAAGACCGAGGTCCCTGATGGCAAGAAAATCTCATAACGTTGAATCTCAGCTTAAGGAGAACACTATGTGACGTTGAAGACGAAGGTAGGCAATGAATGCAACCTACGTCTTCCAGCTGAATCGAGAGAAGGAATCTCAAGACTCTAAACCTGTGCTTACAAATGACTGAAAACGCTAACCGCCATTTCATTGCTGTCCGTTGTGCAATGAAAGCGGGGCGTTCTTCAGTAATGAAACACAGGGGAGAGCCGCTTGAAGAACTGCTTCTCATGGGCTGAACGTTTGGAAGTAGAGCTGGCAGGTGTGGGATAGGCGATGTCTTTCAATACATCTGCTAATCCGGGGTGAACAATGAACAATTGTACACCTCCGAATACAAGATATTTTGAGGACAAACTCAGATTCCGCAAAATCATTCGCATTATCGGGATACGATGCAGCAAGAGACTATTAAAGAATTCTGTTACCGTGCGGTAAAACAGAAAGATGAGAGGCGAATAGATATCTCTGTTTAAAATTCTCGCAATACCGAAGACGATGAATACTAGCGTTTCACAGCAGTAGATGGTCATTCATGTATGCGAGAATCCCCGTTAATCAGAGACTTAAGTCCGTGATTGTTGGGCAGAGATACGGTTGTTATTCAATCAAAGCAGGTGAGAAAGACATAAACAACCGTCTATCTCAAAGCGGCAGCTGATACTGAAATGCCTCGGGCAATTCAATACGCAGTAGCTGTCGCTGACTCGTCATCCTGAGTTGCCAAGTAATCCTTTCCACGAAGGAATGCGTTCGGCTAGAACCACCGAGCATAAAAAGATATGCTCGAGCAATTATATTTAAGCGAAACGAATTTCAGTAAATATAAAAGCTTAAATGGTGTTGTGACAACACCATAAGTATATAAAATTGAAACTGGAAACTCCTGGGAGGTTGCAGGCAACCCGGGTTGCAGTTCAATTAGAATACTTTTCGTCTAAGTCGCAATCCGTAGAATAACCAGGATATGCGCCTACCCCTCGGGACATTCAAACTGCTTAGCAGAATCATGTCGCGAGGTAATATACGTAGTATATTTGTAGGATTCTGAACAACGATCTCCATCCTAAATTCTTTCCTTCAAGAAAACAAAATAAGGATTGGAGATCGACCACCTTCGTTCTCTATTAAAGAGAGTGAAGGAGAAGTCTTCCTCGAAGGAAAGCTTCAATGGTGAACAGAATACTAAGACGATAGTTCCAGCCAAACTGGATATTCCCGTCCGTTCTTCTCTATTTCCAGGTTGGTCGCCTACTGTGAGATAGTCTTCTTTCAGCAGCAGTCTTCTTCCTAATGCTAGAAATTCCAGGAATTCGAGCATAGGCGAGGTTCCCGATTATCGTGTAACATATCGGGGATTCTCGTCTCGCTCACTTTGGACCGTGGTCTCGCCTATGTGTTTGGAGATCGTAAGAAACTCTAACACTGAATGCGCTAGAAATTCCGTAGAATTCTAAGCAGTCTGCGAAACCCCCACCGAATTCGTCAAACGATATCGGCTGGTGGTCCTCTCGATTCCCGTAGAAATCGAGAATGGGGCAGGATCCCTCCTCAACGACCGGGGCTTACGTCAGGTAGGACCCGAAGGTCCCCCTGGTAGCGCAGTCCCCCCCAACGTGGGATCCTACAGAGAAATCTCTGTAGGATCCTTCCCCTTTCCCTCGTAGCCGTAAGGAGAGAGGGAATGGGGGAGGAATTGGATACTCGCTCGCCTTCCAGTGGAACTAGCAGTTGGAGAAGAGTAGGAGCAGCCATCGCCTTGCGGCGATGGCCTCTCAGAGTCGGGTGGGAAAACGTATCGTCAGGAGAAAACGTTTTCCCGAGGAGGGTTACGAACTCTCACTGTAGGTAAGGGTCTGCCGCCACTGTGAACGTCGTCTGGGTGGGGCTGATCGACACCTGACAGGAGAGAGCCGATACCGTCCTCCGACTCATTCCAGTCCTCGTCGAGGTCGAAACCTCTCAGGAGGACCGAAGGAGTATTTAAATACGGTGTCCGAAGACACGTAGAAACGCCGCTGTCGCAGTAGAGGAGGTGGAAGTAGCTTGATCGACCGGCCAGAACTGAGAGAGCCTTCTTGTCCGGAGACGAGAGAGACTGGTTCAAGACAGAATCGGCAAGCTCCGATCGCGGCATACCCACCGTCGGTTTGGGTTCCCTCTCGGGAACCCCAAAACGACTCGAGCAGAGACATGGGCTCTGCTGGTGGGAGCGGCGATCCTTCCCCCCGGTCGTTGTGCTGACGAATCAGTGCAATAACCTGGGTAAAGTTACTCTGAATCTCGGAAGTTACAGCGTCTTGAGGAGTAGGACCGTCCAGTCCCTCCAACAAGAGCAGCTCCCAGGACCCTCCTCCTTCAGAAGAAGGACCAGCAACAGATCCCTGACGGTTGCCTCCAATCACTTGCTGCGTACGTCCTGGTTGGTCCTAAGACCAACCTGGCACGTGCGGCGTCGTGACGGGATCGTGAGCGGCGCATCTCTCACGATCACTCCTATATACCTCGCTCTTCCTGGCGTATGCCGAGGAAGTTGAAGGTATCGGAGAGACAGAACTGACGCTACCCCCTCTCACCCCTGACGGTCGCCTCCAATCGACTTGCGCGTACGTCCTGGTTGGTCTAAGACCATACGTGGCACGTGCGGCGTCGTGACGGGATCGTGAGCGGCGCACCTCTCACGATCACTCCTAGCTACCTCGCTCTTCCCGGTGTAGCCCGAGGAAGTTGAAGGTAGTGGAGAGACAGACCTGACGCTCCCCCCCCGCTCGCTGGCAGGACCAGCGTACGTGGGGGGCTGCAGCCGATCACCACCAACCCGCGGTGGGGATCGATCTGCAAGGCTGGCCGTGCCGCTCACCTGTGGCGAGCGGCTCGACTGAGCACGTCGACCCCCCCCGTCCCGTGCGTCAGACGAGCTGCTGCTGGTCACCGTATCCGCCCGGTCCCTGTGGGAGCGGCGGTCAGGTGACCTGCAGAGCTCGCTTTCGCCGTGAGACCGGTGAGCGTCCTCGCGGCACGTCAAACGCTGGTACCAGCGAGGCTGGTACCGTCGGTCGAGGGGACCTGGGGGACCTCTTCCCAGCCTCAACCCGTGGCCGGTCAGAGACCGTCACGTCCAGACCCGAGGTACCGGCTGGTCGCTGCGAGAGCGGCCGCTGGCCTGGCGAGAGTCACCTGAGCGGCTCTCGACAGTCTTCTGCTCCGTGCCCTCGGTCATGACGCTGAGCGAACTCAGGCGTCTTAACTTTGGCTGCACGGTCACCCGAAGGAGATCTTACACTCGGAACTTCTCGCGGACGAGAAACCGAGCCGGTACCTGGCTTAGCAGCAGAGCTGCCAAGACCAGGCCGCGAGGGTGTACCAGCGGTAGCCAGCACACCCTTGGTCCCCGTCTTCTTCTTCTTCTCAGAAGGGGAGACGGGCCCCGTTCCCGAAGGAACAGGAGGACCAGCAGAAGAACCCCCCCGTCACACCGGAATGTGACGAGCCCTTCGAAGTTCCCGAAGGAGTCTTCTTAGGGGGAATAACAAACCCGGTTACCAGCTGGTCGCTGCGAGAGCGGCCGCTGGCCTGGCGAGAGTCACCTGAGCGGTTCTCGCCAGCCTTCTGCTCCGTGCCGTGGTCTTGGCGCCGAGAGAACTCTGGCGCCGAAACTTTGGCTGCACGGTCTCCGAGGGAGAGCGTACACTCGGGATCTCCCGCGAACGAGAGACCGAGCCGGAACCTGCGTAGCGGCATCGCGCTAGCACCAGGCGAGGAAGTACCAGAGCTAACCGATACTTCCTCCTCTGGTCCCCGTCTATCTCTTCCTTACGGAAGGGGAGACGGGCCCCGCTCCCGAAGGAGCAGGAGGACCAGCAGAAGGACCCCCCCCGTCCCACCGAGGTGGGACGGGCCCTTAGAAGTTCCCGAAGGAGACTTCTTAGGGGGGGAGGCAGCCTTCTTCTTCTTCGGCTTATGGGCCTTAGAAGTCGAAGGGGGAAGAGGCAGCAGCAGACGAAGACGAAGATGACACCTTCCTCTTCTTCGTCAGCTCACGCAGGACAGTCGTCAGGTCCTCCATCCAGGCCGGAGTCGGGCCTATTGCCGAAGCAACACGGCCCGACTGCACCTGTCCGGAAGGACCTGGGACTGGGGAGGCACACCATGGGCAGGACCAGCATGGACAGGCGCAGGAACCAGGAGCGACAGGAACAGCAACCAGCTCAGGAGCGGCAGGAACAGCGGCAGCGGTAAACACAGAAGGGACAGCCAAGCCAGTAGCGGGAACCACATCAGCGACAGGTACGGCAAGGCCCAGCCATCGCCTCGTAGAATCATCGGCAGCCAGCGTTGGTACTGGCGGCCGGTCCAAGGGGCGAGGCTGCTGGAACAGCGGAAGTCTGGGGCAGGCAACACGAAGAAACACAGGCGGCGGCGGCATACCCCTCCTCGGTACGGCGGCGACCGGCCCTCCCGAAAGCGGCAGACGGCGTCACCGACACAGCATGGGGAGTGTAGACCAGCGGGGGGGAAGCAGCATAAATCGGCCGTGAACGGTTGTAGTGGAGACCACTCCAAGGTCACCGCCCAGACCTCGCTAGACTCTGCAGCAGATCGTGGATGCTAGGCACGCCCTGCAGCCGCAGTGGTCCATACCTGTCCAAGGTCGTCTCCCACGGCTGTAGCACCTGCGGTAGCACAGACAGATTAGTAAGAGGGGTTCCCTCACGCACGGGGGGGGAGACATGCCCCACCCCGAACGGAAGGAAGACCCAAAAAACAAAATACGAGGAAGCTGAGCGGGGGGGCAGGAAAGAAGACGAAGAATCGGATACCAAGGGAGTCGCGGGAGAGCTTTCCGACGACTTCCTGGCAGACCTTCGCTTCCCCTACCCCCGCACAGCAGTGAAAAGTAATATGAAAATGAAACAGAATACTGCACTTGCGATTCACTTCATAGAACTTAAAGAGGGAAAAATCAATTCCCGGTAAGAGCGGAAACTTGATCCATAATAATATGATGCTATCATAAATATATATGAAAATGAACAATACTGCACTTGCTATTTTCACTTTCACAGCAATAAATCGTAAGGATTAATTCCCGGGTAAAACGCGGAAATTGATCCAAAATTAAATTTGATGCAATTAATAAATGAAAATGAAAAGAAAACTGCATTGCGAATCCACTTTCATTGCATTCTATTCATACAAAATAAGAGGCTCTTGCCGAGCGCAATCAAGCTCTCGGCAACGAACGCACAGGGCAAAAATATAATGAAAAAGAGTACTTACATCTTTCAATTACACACTTTCGCCCAAAATACATGACTCGGCGCGAGTGTACTTACAGTTTCATTTTCAAGTCAAACCAAACCATTAGTAGAAAACACAATATAAACAAAGCATACGACGATGAAGCGGGCAGAGAGCGATGACGAACACGTCCTTCACACCCGCGGCCGAAAGCAAAAGTGATTCTTCACCTCTCGGGCGCGCGGCGCGCGCACGAGTCGGACAAGCAGTTAACTACGTTCTCCCCTTGTTCGAAGCTTACGACCGTCCCAGCTGCCGCTAGTTACCTTCCTATTGTTAAAGGACCGAGGGTTTGTATTACGTATCGGAACAAATAACAGAATATCTAATTTTTTTTAGCTTTTTCATGTGTCCTTTCAAGTATTCCATTTGTTTACAAATATCCTATGTTTATAAAATTCCAGATGTAATAATCCTTGGTACAAAGCACATACTTACCTGTTGAACACTGTTGAAAGCATGGGTGAGTTTTGGAGATAAGATTTTGTCTTGAGTACCTTCAGCTAATTGGTGAGAGGAGTTGCTTCCCCAAACAAAGACATCACAGGATTCATTTGTATCATTTGTTTCTTCACAAGAATCCCCAATGCAGGTACGAGCATACTCACCTTCATAAAAAAAAAAAAATTTATGTATGCTGAAATCTACCACAAAATCAAAAACCTAATTCTTATACAAAAAATTTGCTGCAATCAAAACCCATATATCTTTTGATGAATCAAAACAATATTCCTACTCTATCAGAAAACTTTCAGAATTTTCTCAGGTTAATTCAATTAATACATAAACACAACACACTCAAACAACTAATACTCTATTAATTTTTATTTTTTACAAACGTTAGAGCATGTACATCAAACAACCAAAATTTGGGTTCCCATAATTTACCAAGATATTTAATGAAATTTTAAATCCCACCAATGAATAACCACCCAGTTCCATCAAAATATATACATAAATGACAATGTCACAGGCTCAACTCACAGGCCATATGTGATAATTTTTCCATAAGAATAAGGGCAGCCTGATAGAGAGGCACTGTAGAATCATCATGAACAACTCCTGCAAGCTGTTCAGTCCCATTTTCTCCACTGTGAGCCAAAGAACTCATCACATCTTGCAAGCACCTGCTGCTTATGCATGTCCTATTTTTGCAATGGAAAAAAATGAAAACAAAATATAAAAACAGTTTCCTACTATATCTCTAACATATGTTTAATTTAGTTAACAAATATTCATCAATATTTGTATATTATTGATAATCAAATTACCCATCACGCTCAGCATCTCTGGGTACATCATCACTGGGCTTCTGAGCAGAAGAGGCAGCACTGAGGGCCATATGCACCCACTCAAGTAAATACCTCAAGCTACCTCTTTGTAAACTTAATCCCAACAGCAACTCTGCACTCAGCTTGCGACCTGTAATAATGTATAAATAAAGTCATAAATATTCTGTGAAAACATAAAAGGTATATTAATTCTATGCATGAAATACTACAAACTAAATGGTAGAGACCCTCTTACCGTTTGTTATCCAGTAATTTACCAAAGAATTTTACAATAAGCAAAACCTAAATAAGTCAATAGTAGCTTATGGAACCTTTCTTTACTGTATAAAAATGTTTGTCTATGCAACACAACAATTGCTATCTACTTACAAATAAAAATAAAATATTACCAAAAATAATGTCTCTGACCTGTCGCATCAGCTGGAGATGAAGGTTTTGCAGTTTCTCCAAGAAAAGACGTGAGCTGAGAGAGAGATGCCAATCCAACACGAGGTAATTTTGACTCAACTGCAAGAGACAGTGGTGGCAATGCTTGAACCACTGACACAGCTGTCCCAAGAACTTCTGAACATAGGCTCCCACCTGCTAGACAGAGAAAAATAAAAAACATGTAATCTCTGCACTTGTAAAGATGTACGGCTTCATTTATTCAAACGAATAATAACAGGCTAATAGGCAAGGTAAGCAAATTAACTTGTCTATGTAAAAAAAAAAAAAAAAAAAAAAAAGACAATGGATAAGATTTTTACTATATAAATCATGAAGAGCACTAAACAAGGACTGATGGAAGAGGTAAGCAAATTTCTTGATTATTCAGGTATTTTGTTAAAAAGAAAATAAATATGGATAAAAATCATAGCTACTCTGCAGCATATTACAAATTTTCTGGTTTACCTTCAGCATAAACTCAGGATCTGTCTGTTTCTGAAAAGAGATTTAAAGGTTTTATGTTCCCTCTTTCCGAGAATTGTTTGTGGGTAGCTGGATGAGAAAATGCTGCGCCCACATGGTCCACTCCCTGTTACACGTTAACTAAGACTTCCTTGAAACATAACTTATGGAAAAGATTGGTCGACAGGGGAATCTCAAAACTAGCAGATTAGAATACCATTTGCAACTATGGGGCCAATGCAGGGTTATCCAAAACCTGGACAGACAAATACTAAGTTGATCAATCAACATCTCAAACTGAATGGTGCAAATGCCTACACACCCTTATTGTCCTAAGGATTCTGGAAGATATCTGTAAGATATTCCCCAAGGCAGGCCAGGGGGGTCTAGTGCAGGTCCAAAAGCCTTTGCCATGTTAGGGTGTAGGACCCACTCCATCCCAATTATGTATCTGTCCCTGGTGGCTGATCTGGTCAACTGCAACATTCCTTCTGTCTTGAATGTACCTAGATGACAGCTTGATGGAATGTGGTTCCAATTGGAACAATATGTGAGCAAGTAATGCACATATAGTTTCCTTGAAGCATAGGGTATGGTTGTGGACTGTGCACAGAATCGTCTGAGAGCTAGGATTCCATCCAAGGAGTCTCTTTGGGAGTTTTACACCCCAGCACATGAGGTCTACTGTCAGCAAGTATTCTGTGGATTTTAGGACTGTGCAGCTGATTCTCCCAGAATAACTGGTGGTGAGCTGGTACAAATTCTCATTACTGTGGCTTTCCCTGAAGGACTGAACACTAATGTCTGGTGTTTATCATGTCTAAAGCCACATTATCCAAAGTTCTTATATGATGGCAACAGCATAAACCTGGATCTATCTGCATTTGCCATAGGAATACTGGGCATCTTTACTGTCAATGAGCTCTAAGCATCAGTTCTTGTTAAGGGTTTAGGTGAAAACCTGGCTGGGTGAAGAAAAGTGATCATCTGGGTAAAGTTTTTACTAAGGCAGTTGCACTCTCCTTCTTCCTGTCTGATAATGCAAAATAGTGAATCAACGGGAACTGGAGTAGACTGAGAACCATTTTGTCTCTTGAGGATGTCAATCCTTCTCAGAATGAAAGATTCTGTCAGATGTTTCAAAAGCATCCTTCTGCCGTCAGGAATGATGATAATGTAGGAGAATGTGCTGGTGCCCCTATACTGTACAGATACAGCTGTATGATGAAATGCTCATCTACCAAAGAATCCGGATTTTCTTAACACTTCACTCATGCTGTTGACCAGCAGAGTGAAGAGTTGTGTTATCTGAGCATTATTGAACCCCAATCCTCGCCTTGTATTCTAGTCCTAAAGAAAGACAATAGCATATGGTAATGTGTTGATTACATGCTGTCAAATCAACAAAATAATTCTACCTGATAGGTTCTTCATGCCCCATATGATGAGTCTGTATTCGGCTTGCGTGGAATCAGATATATATTTTATCACATAACTTGGAGATTGGTTTTTACTATACCAGTAACTGAGGACAGACAGAAATTGGTTATTACTATACCAGTAACTGGGGACAGACAGAAATTGGTTATTACTATACCAGTAACTGAGGACAGACAGAAATACACTGCTTTTGAACAATGGCAGTTCAAGTATATATCATTAGAGGCACTGCACGGAACAAGGGTCCAATGTGTCACACCCCTCAATTTGTTTTATTGCATATAACACTACCTTTATGTGATGAGCTGGGATGGAAAGCCCTAGGTACAATGCAATGGAAGTATGGTAAAAGTCCATAAAGAAAAAATGCTGATTTCAACCTTACTGACTCACTGCTGCTGTCCCAGGCAGTGGGTGAGGAAGAACGGTTCATCATCCTGTAGCATGAGTCACTGAGCGAATTGGTGGGGGTGGGTAGTGTTGACATGGAAGTGATGTCACATGCTGTGAGAGTCAGCAGCCAATCAGGAGGCAGGTAGAGGACCATACCCGTCTCTTCACCAATCACAGCCTGGGAGGAAGCCTCTCATCTTCTCAGTCCCTTGCTCTTCATTGTTTGCGCACTTTTTGCCAATGGACTATCATAAATTGAGTGTTATTGTCAAGGAAGTACGTACTTACAACTTGTGTAATGATGTCTGACCATTATTTTGGTGATAATGGTAATGCCCCAGGTCTCTTGGGTGAGTGAGAAAGAGAGTCTGAGGAGTTTGGTGTAGGTAGCAAGTACTGAATTTTGTTTTTAATACAGTGATTGTACAGACATTATAATGACTAGACTGACAATAACACACAGACAGAAGGACAATGGGAGAGATTGAATGACACCATAACCACTACCAGTACATGCACTGATTATTATTATTAATACAGGGTGACTGTGAATACATGATGAATGGATAATGGACTGATAGGGCCAGACAGACAAACAGGGTGAATGAGAGAGACTGATGGATTATTCCAGTACTTTATTATTATTGTTATTAATATTATCAGTGTACCCTACTATTATATACCAACCCGGTGGTCCAAAGTTCGATTCTCGGCTCGGCAAACGCGGAACCAGAGGAATTTATTTCTGGTGATAGAAATTCATTTCTCGATAAAATGTGGTTTGGATGCCACAATAAGCTGTAGGTCCCGTTGCTAGGTAACCACTTGGTTCCTAGTCAGGTAAAAATATCTAATCCTTCGGGCCAGCCCTAGGAGAGCTGTTAATCAGCTCAGTGGTCTGGTAAAACTAAGATATGCTTAACCCTTTAACGCCAATTGGACGTATTAATCGTCGACTAAAATTGTCTGTCGTATGCCGATTGGACGTATGGTACATCAACGAAAATTTTTGTTTCTTAAATTCGCGGAAAAATAGTTATAGGCCTACCAGCCAAAAACTTTTTAATCACGCGCCTTGGGAGATGCTGGGAGCTCACGGATCAAGGCGTTGTTTTGTTTACAATTGTTACCCAGGCGCGCAAGCACGAATTTCTTTCTTCTCGCACTAAAAAGCATCAGTGACGCATCTCAGAAATTATTTCGTCACTTTGACATAATTTTTGCACCATTTTACATTAGCCATTACATGGAATATTATATATGAAAATGTGTGCAATTTCATGTAGAATACAACAAAAATCAACTTATGGTTGTAGCTTTTATAAGTTTTGAAATATTGTCATATAAATAACGATAAGTGCCAAAATTTCAACCTTCGGTCAACTTTGACTACCGAAATGGTCGAAAAACGCATTTGTAAGCTAAAACTCTTATATTCTAGTAATATTCAATCATTTACCTTTATTTTGCAACAAATTGGAAGTCTCTAGCACAATATTTCGATTCAGGCTGAATTTATGAAAAAAACTTTTTCCTTACGTTCGCGCGGTAACTCTTCCGGAAAAATCAGAAATTTTTTCGTCTGATTGTCGTAATGTTTCCACCATTTTAAATTAGCAGTTACATAAAGTTTTATATATGGAAATGTGCGCAATTTCATGTACAATACAACAAAAAAACAACCCATGGTTGTAGCTTTTGTCAGGTTTGAAACATTATCATATAAATAACGATGTGCCGAAATTTCAACCTTCGGTCAACTTTGACTCGACCGAAATGGTAAAAAACGCAACTGTAAGCTAAAACTATTACATTCTAGTAATATTCAATCATTTACCTTTATTTTGCAACAAATTGGAAGTCTCTAGCACAATATTTTGATTTATGGTGAATTTATGAAATAAACTTTTTCCTTTCGTCCATGCTGTAACTCTTTTTTCGTCCGATTGTCGTAATGTTTGCACCATTTTAAATTAGCCGTTACATAAAGTTTTATATATGAAAATGTGCGCAATTTCATGTAGAATACAACAAAAAACAACCCATGGTTGTAGCTTTTATCAGTTTTGAAATATTTTCATATAAATAACGATAAATAGAAAAAATTTGTCCTTCGGTCAACTTCAACTTGACCAAAATGGTCGAAAACTGCAATTGTAAGCTACATCCCTTACAGTCTAGTAATATTCAATCAATTACCTTCATTTTGCAACAAACAGGAAGTCTCTAGCACAATATTTTGATTTATGTTGAATTTTTGAAAAGCTTTTTTTTTATGTTCGCACGTTACGAATTCATGCATCATTTTGTGATAATATTTTCTCTGTGTTGCCTTGATAATTTTACAATGTGTTACATACCAAAATGATCGCAATTTAGTGGAAAATAAAAAAAAAAAATTAACTCGTTAGCTTTAACGGTTTTGCTCACAGCGCGATTTGTATACAATTATATATGAAATTTTTTTCGTGCTGTCATATATCCCAATATTTACATATGATAATGATATTTTCTTTCATTTCTGATGATTGCATACTAAACTTCAGGCAATGACAAAAAAAAGGAGCCAAAAATGAACTCTTAATCGTGAAAACTAAGCGTGCTGCGATTTTTTGAAAAAAAAATTTTCCGCTTCGGCGCTCACTTGCGAACGCCGCTGGCATACGAGAGACGATTTTTTAAATACCACTTCGGCGTTTAAGGGCTAACTTGTACCTTATTATTATTATGGATATTAACATGTACCACTATTGAACCAATATACCAGGAACTTTTTGAACTAACAAATATGGTGAATGGGCAAGAATGATGATAATAATAATATAATCAATAATAATAATGCAAACATTTATTATGTTTTACACTATTATTATAATCATATATAATTATGGATATTAACATGTACTAGTACCACTATTTTTGAACCAATATTATACCAGAAAATGAATGGACTGACAAACAAGATGAATGGGCGGGAATGACAATGATGATAATTATAATGATAATAATGTAATCATTTATGATGTTTTACACTATCATTATTATTTTTTTATTTTTTGTCAATCACAGTCATTCTATTCAAGTGGGTGGTTTTATAGTATGGGGTTTCAGTTTGCATCCTGCCTCCTTAGGAATCCATCACTTTTCTTACTATGTGAGCTGTTTCCAGGAGCACAATCTTCTGCATGAGTCCTGGAGCTACTTCAGCATCTAATTTTTCCATGTTCCTTGTCAGGGATCTTGGGATCATGGTAATGGGTAAAAATTTTCACTGGCATAGCCTGTATGCTTCTTATTTCTATTTTCAGGTATTGATATTTATCAATTTTTTCTCTTTCTTTCTCATCTACTCATGTGTCCCATGGTACTGCGACATCAATGAGTGATACTTTCTTCTTGGTTTTGTCAATCAACATCACTTCTGGTCTATTTGCACTTATCACCCTATCTCAGGGCATTCCTTCATGGCCAATTTTTTGTAATCCATTCTGATTACCGACCATTTATGTACCTTCAGAATATGAATATGGTTGACAGCTGATTAGCCAGGATGTTAGAAGAACTGTCAAAGCTTAGCTTTATAGTTAGATACTGTCCTGAAGATTATAATGCCACAGCAGATTGGTTATCATGTCTTCCTGGTTCCTCAAATAGTATTCCCATCCCTGAGACCATTGTATTAAGGGGAGTGGCATAGCCATAATGTCCCATTGCAAAGTAGGTGAGCATTGCTGCCTTATGATTGAAGGGATTTGCTTTAAAATTTTACCACTTATCAAATAACTAATACTGAAAATACCTGCATAAGGAAATAAAAAAAACTAACCTCTAAGTTCATAAATTTAACAGTTGAAAAAATGACATAATTCAAAAATACTTTTCATCAGGCTAAATTAAATATATATAGTTATGCTGTGAAAGTTCCATTGAATTTGGTTGTTTTCTTTGAGGTTTACTCCTTTACTAAAAAAAAAAAAGTTTTGAGAAAATGGCAAAAGAAAAAAAATCATCGCTTATTTCGTAACAACTATGAAACTATCATAGTTGGAAAGCTGACTTTTGAAGTACGAGTATTTCTTCAAATAACAAACATCCTGTGAAATTTACAAAATAATCGAATGAAAAGAAATGAGCTCCCTGCTTGGTTTCCTCTTGGGTGATTGAAATTTGTATCATTTCTCGAATGGAGACACTTTCCTTTTGTTCTGATTTCTTTCTTCCATTCAATTCTCATAGTGCATCTAGTTACATATATTTTTCCTTTGCTCCTATTTTGACAGAAAAAATTGTACTAAAAAATGCACTAAAAAGTCGGGCGTGACAAGACTCACAAAGTACACTGTGGCACTATTTGATGTGCCCAAAGGAAATGTTTAGAATACTTCCATATTTTTTGTAATTGTGAACAGACACCTTGTAAAGATATCCTGAGGAAATAAAACACAATATTCATTCTATTTTACCATTTGTCAAAAACAAAAATATTAACTAAATGATTTCACTTATGATAACATGAATATCATATATGTGAATGGTGATGAGGAAGATTGCTGTTCATTTCATGTCTGTACAATATACTTGTATATAGCACGTTGATTTACATATTGTGGTTATTGTATGGTATAAATATGTCAAGAAATACAAACTACAAAATCATTAGTATATATATGCAAATTGTTTGGCACAGTACATGTCTAGCGCCACTCTGACGAGTGCCGAGATGATTGAGAGATTTGGGTGAGTTACTCTGATTTCCTGTTTTCCTGGACACTGTCATTAGAGAAAACGAAGACATTTAAGTGGGCAACACAAGTTTATCAATTATTTCAAACTAAACAGGCTTAAAAATTCTTTTTACAAGTTTTGTGACAATTTGTCACTCACGGAGTGATAAAAGCAACAAACAAAATTGTCAATAAACCCATCTAAATTTTTTTAAGCAATAACACTTCAGGATATGTTTATTTAGACATAAAACAGTCCAAAACTTCAATAACTCCATTTTGATCATTCCCTGAAATTCGAAGATCAGCGCGTCCACTGAAGTTGCCTACTGGGCTGCTTGTTTACATAAAAGGTCTGTGGTGGTGGTAGTGAAGATTCTCTCACTAATTCCATAGAGTAATTCCATAGCGTTAAGTCTTTGAATGGCTGATTAGAGAGCAGGATATGGGTACAGATGCCATACTGATGGGAAATGGGCTTCATGAGGCTCTTCTGCAGCAATTCCTGAAAGATGCTGACCAACTAGCTTCAAGTTGGACAAAGTTAGTCAAATCTGACCAGACCTTGAGGGGGATGTCTGACCAAAAAATTCGAAAATTATCATAAACAATGAAACCTTCCAGATGTGTTCTACCACTTACAGTGCAGTTTGTGGCGTAATGCTGGGAGCGTATGATAACTTTAAAGGTCCAGGGGGCTCATTTAGAGGCCACATGTTTTATAGCCACTCCGACTGACCTTTAAATACATCCAGCAGTAGCACTGATACAACTGATATATTAGGATATTTCAATACTTTTTTTTAATCCGATCATAAAAAGTGTACAATACATTGGTATGACTTACCAACAATGGAATACATTGGTATGACTTACCAACAACGGAACAAGCTAAGAGATGGTATGGCGTAAGATGATTGAGTCAATTGCCAGAGGTGTTTTGTTAGATTTTCGTTTATCATGTGTTATGATCTTGGTTTTTGTAGTATGTATCGTTTTCCTTCTATATACAGGCAGTCCCCGGTTATCAGTGGACTCAGCTAACGGTGATCCGAATTTATGAAAATTGGCGACTTATGGCGCCATAAGTAATTCTTAGTTTTACCAGACCACTGAGCTGATTAACAGCTCTCCTAGGGCTGGCCCAAAGGATTAGATATTTTTTGTGTGGCTGGGAACCAACTGGCTTTGTAGCAACGGGACCTACAGCTTATTGTGGGATCCGAACCACATTATATAGAGAAATGCATTTCTATCACCAGAAATAAGTTCCTCTGATTCTGCGTTGGCCGAGCAGAGAATTGAACTTCAGACCACCAGATTGGTAGGTGACCACGAAAACTACTTGTCCAACAAGGAACTTATGGTGCCATAACAGGCCAAGTTTCCATTATTGTGCCATAACATACCTAACAGAGGTGCCATTAACCGAAGCTTAGTACCATAAGCGCCATAAATCACCAAGTTTGGTTAATGGCAGTTTTTGCTTATCAACACCCTGCCAAGAACAGATCCCCCGCTGATAACGGGGTACTGCCTACTAGTGATCAGAAATGCATCCTAAGAAATTTAAACAAGCACAGAAGGCTTGTGCCTTGCAGCTAACAAAAATAAGAACTGAAAAAACAAGAGAAACACAACAGCTTGCATTTCTCAAGTGAGCACAGGTGCCAGCCACCACACCCCCAACCCCAACAATTGTTCGACGTGAACGGGTGAAATTACCGGAATTAAAAAGTAAAGGAATTGAGCTGTTGACAGTAGCTAGATTTAATAAGCTGATAGAAAATGATGTGCTTATAATAAAAGAAGGTTTTAATTATACTTACCCAGTAATTACATAGCTATAGTTTCTGTTATTCGTAGCAGTATAGATACAAATAAGTGTGTAGGTGATTTAGTCTTGCCCCCCTAGCGAGAAGGTTAGGAACAACACAGCCAATTAGCTCCTCAGTGGGGAGGAGGGAGGGCTCTGATCATGTAATTACTAGGTAAGTATAATTAAAACCTTGTTTTATTATAAATTTTTAATTATGCAACTTACCCAGTAATTACATAGAACTGACTCCCACATTGACAGGTTGGACAAATGGACATACTCTACTCTAAAACGTTAAGTCATGTAATGAATCAGAAATAGATAAGTTGCTAGCATTGAAACAATGCTTGTTGTTCCTTGTTAGTTAAGAGAGCTTGCAGTAGAGACTACCTCTGGTTGGTGCTCAACTTAACCTGTAGTGGCGCGGCAGGAAAGCAGAGGGTCGCCTCTACTTAAGGGGGAGCCTTGTAGCAAGGATGATTCCAATTGCTCACGACTACAACTTGCCCTTGCCCTGGGCACAGTGCCATAACAAAAAACAACCAGATTTTTATGTCACCTACACTGAAGTAAAACCCACAACCCATCCACTATAGTGTCGGGTGCTCTGGGTACATTGTACCCTCTTGGCTCCCTAAACTTCAATCCTTTACATCCAGGTGAAGGTTCGGACAATGGGACGGAATCCTATGCTTTCTTCCTCGATACCATGCCAGTACTGTGGTACCTCGAGATACGAAATTAATCCGTTCCGAGGCGGCCTTGGTATCATAAGTTTTTCGTATCTTGAACCGCATTTTACATGTAAAATGCCTAATCTGTTCCAAGCCCTACAAAAACACCCCAGTAAATTATATTTCCAGGCCTACAACACATGTTCTAGGGTTACGACGCCGATCCGACGGAAGAAATATGACTCCAAAAAGGCAAAATACTGTACATACTTGAGTAATATTCAACTGCATGTAATGTTCAACCCCATTTTTACTGCATACATTAGGACTTTAGCACATGTCCCTTAGCAATAAGCCTAGCCTATGTTAGCGGTTGCTACTGTAGCCTAGTCTATGATTCTGACATCTAAATCTAAGAAGCTAAAAACTTAGAATATGCCAATAAAATGTATAAATAATCAGTATGTACTCATTTCAAATAATTACAAATTAATCATTAACTATAATACAGAAAAAAAAAAAACTTCCAATCGTTTGTTTACATTCAGCTCTTACTCTTACGAGTACCGAACGAATGCCAAGTAATCACTTTTCCTAGGACACAGTAAGCCATAAATTTTCATTAGTATCCCTCTTCAACTAATGAAACTACCAAACAGTATAATAACCATTCATTTCTATTCTTTATTCTATCTTTACCTAATGGAGATACCGAGTTACTGACAGCTATAATGAAACATATACGTAACATAATACTAAAACAGAAGAAGAATTCTAAAAAATATGTACGTATTTGTTGGCTTCGATGAT
>NC_087208.1:9595994-9699893 GCF_015104395.2 Macrobrachium nipponense | reverse complement strand
ATCATCGAAGCCAACAAATACGTACATATTTTTAATGTATGACACTTACCTGGCAGGTATATATATAGCTATTCTCTGTTCCACCTGGCAGAAATTTTCAAAACTCGCGGCAATCGCTAGTAACCTCCATTAGTAGTTCAGGCAACCACCACCCCGTTACCGTGGCGCTAGCGCTAGGAACCGTTCCAATTGGGCCAGATTTCTCTGCCAGCCGAACCGGCAACATTGTTGTGGTTCCCTGCTAGAATTTTCATTCTCGTTGCTGACTGATCTTGGATTTTGGTATTGTACTTGGAAACGTTAGCTTGGCATTCGCTTTGGATTGTTCTTTAAGATGTCTGACTCTGGAAGTATGTTTAGAGTGTGTGTAAAAGAGGGGTGTAAGGTAAGACTGCCGAAAGCTTCGGTCGACCCTCATACCGTTTGTAAGAAATGTAGGGAGACTATGTGTACTTGGGAGAATAGATGCATGAATGTGAGAATTTATCAGAGAAGGAATGGAAGGTCTTTATGAAATACGTTGAGAGACTGGAGAAAGATCGTGTAAGGAGATCTGTTTCTCGTAGTGAGAAGTCAAATTCTTCGAGTAAAAGGAGTGATTGTATTTCCTCTCCAGCTCCTTCTAATGTAGAATTGGTAGTTCCTTCTCCCCAGGTATATCCTGCGCTGCTCTGTATCGGAGGAGACGAACGATACAAATATTGTGAATGTTCGCTGCCCTTGCGTCCATGGGCGACCAGATACAGCGACTTACAGACAAAGTTAGTGCTTTCGATGGCAGTGAAAGTGTAGTGGAGGGGGCGTCTGATCGTCTCTCTCGTGCTCCTAGACCTAGACCTCTGTCAAGCTCCCAGACCCAAGGGAGAAGGCATGTCGACAGTCGAAGGGAGGCGAGAGAGGTTTTGACACGGTCAGGCGTCCCTTCGAACAGTCCTGTTGCAAGTTCCCAGGCTGTTGCAGTTCGCCGCAGAAAAGGCGTAACTGGGAAGTGTGCGTCCTCGGAAGGTTCGACTTCCGAGCGAGAACGTCGGTATGCAGTGGTGTCTCGCCCCCACTCAAGAGGACGTTCAGGACATCAACTGCTCTCGAGAGACAGGTGCAAGATAGTGAGGGCTTGAGTAGTCCCTGAGGTGTTGTCATCCTCGGAAGACGGGGGAGCAGTACGATCAAGAGGAAAAGGATTTTCGTACTAGAGAGGACGCAAATCGCACTGGCGATATACGTCCGCTCGGCATGGTATTGCCTTGGGAGAATCGCCTCCATCTTCTTATGGATCCTCCCCTGTATTTCTCCGTCGGGGGTAGAGTACAAGATCGCTCTCCTTTAGGTCGCAGTCCAGCTCGTAATCCTCATCCTTCGTCGTCTACCATTCAGGAGGATGGTACGAAGCATTTCCTTACGGGAAATGCAGTCCAAGTTGGCAGTGTTGGTGAAGTCTTGGGATGCTCCTGAACAAGCATCTTCGAGGCGTAAGGACGATTTCCTTCCCCATTAAGTCTTCGAAAAGGGAAGACAAGGACGCGTTCGCCGAGGACGCAGGGCGCACTGGCGCTGGAGGGAGGAAATAGTGTCGGAAGAGCAGGACGCAAACGTCAGGACGCGGAACCAATGGTGGACGCAGGACGCAGGCGGCAGGAAGCAGGCGTGTCTACGATGGACGCAGGACGCAGGCGGCGGACGCAGACGCATCGGTAGCCGCAGGACGCAGGCGGCAAGACATCGAGAGGCGGCAGGACGCCGATGCCTCGCTAGCCGCAGGACGCAGGCGGCAGGACGCTAGTCCGTCAACGAAGCGTCAATACGACGACGACTTGCAAGATATTTCTTCAGCAGAAGAAGAGTTGGAAGTAATTGAAGAAAAAGAATACAGAACCTTCTTCAGATTATAAGGTTCTGACTTCACGTCTTATTGCTGTTTTTGAGGGGGAATTTAAACCGACAGACTCCGTTATCCCCCTTATCACAGTTTTCCAAGACTAGGACTCCAAAGAAGTCCTCCTTCCTGAAAATGACGATGTCAATTTCGGCAAAGAAGGCCCTTCAACGGGTGAATGACTGGATGAAGGACAAGAAAGAAGCGGGAAAATACTCTTTTGTTTTTTCCTCCAGCTAAGTTAGCTTCTAAATCGGGAGTATGGTACGCTACTGGAGAAAGTCTAGGCCTGGGAGTACCTGCCTCCTCCCAGGGGGACTTCTCCAGTATAGTGGACAGCTCACGCAGACAGGCGTTACCAGTCGGCCAAGGTCTGGTGGACGTCCTCGGAATTTGACCATCTATTTAAAGGGATTTTTTAGACTTTCGAAGTCTTTAATTTCTTGGATTGGTCTTGGGAGCGCTAGCGAATTCCATAGAGAAGAGGATTCGCAGGACTTAGAAACACAGCAAGAGCATTATGTCCTGCATGGATAAGGCTCTTAGAGACGGAACGAATGAGCTGGCTTCGTTATTCACGGCAGGAGTGCTTAAGAAGAGATCGCTCTTGTGTTCGTTCGCCTCAAAAGGAGTTCTAACTCTCAGAAATCGGAGTTACTGTTCTCTCCCCTTTCGAAACAGCTGTTTCCTTCAGAGGTGATTAGGGATATAGCTCTATCCCTTCGCAGAAAGCTACTCAAGATCTTCTTTCTTCTTCGGTTAAGAAGTTCTTACCAACCAAGTTGGTGAAGAAGACGCCAAAGGAGACTAGAACCGTCGCCAACAGCCCTTTCGAGGAAGAACATAGTTCGCTCGACCCGCCTTTAGGGGTAAGAGAGTACCAGCGAAAAGAGGAGCCAAGAACCCTCTAAAGAATGAGAATTCGGTCCTCCAGACGACAGTGGGAGCCAGACTTCAAGGTTTTTGGGAAGTCTGGCAACAAATGAAGGCAGATCCCCTGGGCTGTCAACGTAGCTCGGGAAGGATACAAGATTCCTTTCGTGAAAGACCCCCTCTCGCAACATCTCCGAGAGCCCTCGGGGCAAATTACAACGATTTAGAGAAGAAAGCGGCTCTGTGGGAGCAAGTAGCTTCCATGCTAGAGAAAGGAGCAATAGAACCTGTTCTGGATCACGAATCTCGGGATTTTACAAACCGTCTGTTTTCCTGGTTGCAAAGTCCTCGGGAGGTTGGAGGCCAGTGCTGGACGTAAGTCAACTGAATCTTTTCGTAGAAAAGACCAAGTTCACTATGGAGACGAACGATTCAGTACTGGCAGCGGTACGTCCAGGGGACTGGATGGCGACTCTGGACTTACAAGACGCATACTTTTCATATTCCGATTCATCCAGGAAGCAGGAAGTATCTAAGGTTTGTGATCAGGACAGGGTCTTTCAGTTCAAGGCCCTATGCTTCGGCCTTTGCACAGCCCCTCAAGTATTCACGAGGTGATGTCCATGTGGCGAGATGGCTACATTTAAGAGGGATCAGAGTATCTTTGTATCTGGACGACTGGTTGATAAGATCCCAGTCGAGAATTCAATGTCTGGAGGACGTAAGTCAAACATTGGACTTAGCAAAAGACCTAGGTCTGGTAGTGAATATGGGAAAGTCCCATTTGGAGCCCCAACACAGATAGTTTATTTGGGGGGGATTCAGATATCGCAGTGACTTTTCGGGCTTTTCCGTCCCCCGAAAGGCAAGCCCAATGCAGTCAGAAGGGTGCAGGATTTTCTAAAGAAAGACCGATGCTCTGCAAGAGAGTGGATGAGTCTACTGGGCACACTCTCTTCACTAGAGAGGTTCATTTCTTTAGGAAGACTGCACATGAGACCTCTTCAGTTTTTCCTGAAGGATTCATGGCCAAGAAAATCGCAACGGATTCCTTCCAGTTTCTAATTCCGACCGAAGTAAAGGAGGAATTAAAGTGGTGGCTAACTCCAGGCAGGTTAGCAAGAGGGATGTCGCTTCAGCAGAAGAACCCAGACCTCTCTTGTTTTCCGACGAGTCGGACGCGGGTTGGGGAGCACATTAGGCCCTCAAGAGGTGTCGGGACTTTGGAACAAGGACGAAACAAAGTGGACATAAACAGGAAGGAACTGTTGGCAATTTTTGGCAATTGGCTTTGAAGCACTTCAGAGAGTGATTCGAAACAAGACAGTGCAGGTCAACTCGGACAACACCACGGCTCTGGCATATATCGGAAGCAAGGGGGAACTACATTCTTTTCCCCTTTACAATCTGGCAAAAGAAATTCTGCTTTGGGCAGAAAGAGGAAAAGGTCGTGATACTCACCAGGTTTATACAAGGAGAAAACGAACGTGGGTGCGGACCTGTTGAGCAGGAGAGAGCAACTTCTCTCGACGGAGTGGACGTTGCACATGGAGGTTTGCCAGAGCCTGTGGAAGTTGTGGGGCCGTCCGGTAGTGGATCTGTTTGCGACAGCCAGAACAAAGAGATTACCAACATATGCTCTCCGATTCCAGACCAGGAAGCAGTGGCGGTAGATGCATTCCTGATGGATTGGTCAAACTTAGATCTGTACGCATTTCCTTTCCTCCGTTCAAGGTGCTGGGGAAAGTGATGAAGAAGTTCAGGGAGAGCAAAGGAACGAGGATGACCTTAATAGCCCGTTTTGGCCGGTCCCAAAGTTGGTTCACAGAGGTACTGGAATGGACGGTAGATACGCCAAGGACGCTTCCTCTAAGAGTAGATTTACTCAAACAACCCCACTTCGACAGGTTTCACAAGAATACCCTCGCTCTGGGTCTGACTGCGTTCAGACTATCGAACGTCTGGTCAGAGCGAGGGGATATTCTAGAGAGGTGGCCAGTGCAGTGGCTAGAGCCAGAAGAACCTCCACAATCACGGTGTATCAGTCGAAGTGGGACAATTCCGGAAGTGGTGTAAAAACAGGAAAGTGTCTTCATCCAGTACCTCTGTGACCCAAATCGCAGATTTCCTTCTTTACTTGAGGAAGGATTTACACTTGTCAGTTTCGACAATTAAAGGTTATAAGAGTATGCTAACCTCAGTGTTTAGACACAGGGATCTAGACATCTCGAATAACTTAGATCTGAGAGATCTGATTAGGTCGTTTGGGACGAAGAAACAATCAGAAGGCAGGCCACCTGCGTGGAACCTGGATGTGGTCTTGAAGTATTTAACTTCTAGCAAATTCGAACCGTTAGAGGAATCCTCTCTGAGAGATCTTGCTAAGAAGACTATCTTTTTAGTAGCATTAGCAACTGCTAAAAGAGTTAGTGAGCTTCAGGCCATATCGAAGAAGGTGGGATGGAGACACGGCAATGCAGTGTGTGCATTCCAAGAAGGTTTCTTGGCCAAGAATGAGGATCCAGCTAATCCTTGGCCAAGATCCTTTGAAGTTTTGGGTCTAGCTGAATTGGTCGGTAACGAGCAAGAAAGAGTTCTCTGCCCAGTGAGAGCGTTGAGATGTTATATACAAAGAACAAGAGTTATCAGAGGGAGGTCTGATGCTCTGTGGTGTTCAGTTAAAGACCCCACTAGACCCATGACGAAGAACGCTCTAGCCTTCTTCATGAGAGAGTTAATTAAAGAGGCTCATAGTGTGTGAAGAGCAGAGCTTTTTGGTATTTTAAAGGTGAAGGCTCATGAAGTCAGGGCAGTGGCGACTTCATTAGCGTTTAAAAAGAATTTAGCCCTCAAGGAAATTATTGAATCAACATATGGAGAACTAATTCAATATTTGCGTCTCATTATCTTAGGGACGTTCAGACAACCTTCGATAATTGTCAGACGCTAGGTCCATACGTGTGGTCTCGGGTACAGTATTGGGCAAAGGAGTTACTACCCCATAACCTTCTTGTAAGCTAGTTGTTTTTATTAGGTTGATGGTGTTTGTGTTTTTTTTGGTCGTCTGAGAAAAGGTGCGGTACTTTTCTCAGTCGTGTTAGTATTATCTGGTGATGGTGTGTGTGTAGTTCAGGTAAATGATTTGTTACTAGCTTGAATGCCGTGGCATAAGAGGGCTGTAAGGATCTGTCAACACATTGGTCAGTCCAGTTGTCAGTTCCAGTCTTAGCTTCTTCAACATACAGGACATTCCTTGTTGAGAGCTACTAAGGTTTAAGCAGGCTTAGAGGCAGGACCTATGAAGTCAGCTACCTTAGCAGGTAAGGAACCTGGAGTTTTAATAATATTTTAATAATATTTTATAACTCTAAGAATGCTGCTGTCCTTGACCCACCTCCAAATGTGTCAATCAGCTATATATATACCTGCCAGGTAAGTGTCATACATTAAAAAAAATGAAGTTTTTATGATAAAACAAAGTTTAATGTATACTTACCTGGCAGGTATTATAATAATTAATTCCCACCCGCCTCCCTCAGGGGACAGGGTTCAGAGAAATCTGGACCCAATTGGGAACGGTTCCTAGCGCTAGCGCCACGGTAACGGGGTGGTGGTTGCCTGAACTATAATAGGTTACTAGCGATTGCCGCGAGTTTTGAAAATTTCTGCCAGGTGGAACAGAGAATATAGCTATATATATACCTGCCAGGTAAGTATACATTAAACTTTGTTTTATCATAAAAACTTCATTTTAGAATTCTTCTTCTGTTTTAGTATTATGTTACGTATATGTTTCATTATAGCTGTCAGTAACTCGGTATCTCCATTAGGTAAAGATAGAATAAAGAATAGAAATGAATGGTTATTATACTGTTTGGTAGTTTCATTAGTTGAAGAGGGATACTAATGAAAATTTATGGCTTACTGTGTCCTAGGAAAAGTGATTACTTGGCGTTCGTTCGGTACTCGTAAGAGTAAGAGCTGAATGTAAACAAACGATTGGAAGTTTTTTTTTTTCTGTATTATAGATTAATGATTAATTTGTAATTATTTGAAATGAGTACATACTGATTATTTATACATTTTATTGGCATATTCTAAGTTTTTAGCTTCTTAGATTTAGATGTCAGAATCATAGACTAGGCTACAGTAGCAACTGCTAACATAGGCTAGGCTTATTGCTAAGGGACATGTGCTAAAGTCCTAAGTATGCAGTAAAAATGGGGTTGAACATTACATGCAGTTGAATATTACTCAAGTATGTACAGATATTTTGCCTTTTTGGAGTCATATTTCTTCCGTCGGATCGGCGTCGTAACCCTAGAACATGTGTTGTAGGCCTGGAATATAATTTACTGGGGTGTTTTTGTAGGGCTTGGAACAGATTAGGCATTTTTACATGTAAAATGCGGTTCAAGATACGAAAAACTTATGATACCAAGGCCGCCTCGGTCGGAACGGATTAATTTCGTATCTCGAGGTACCACAGTACTGGCATGGTATCGAGGAAGAAAGCATAGGATTCCGTCCCATTGTCCGAACCTTCACCTGGATGTAAAGGATTGAAGTTTAGGGAGCCAAGAGGGTACAATGTACCCAGAGCAAACCGACACTTATAGTGGATGGGTTGTGGGTTTTACTTCAGTGTAGGTGACAAAATAAAAATCTTGGTTGTTTTTTGTTATGGCACTGTGCCCAGGGCAAGGGCAAGTTGTAGTCGTGAGCAATTGGAATCATCCTTGCTACAAGGCTCCCCCTTAAGTAGAGGCGGGACCCTCTGCTTTCCTGCCGCGCCATACCAGGTTAAGTTGAGCACCAACCAGAGGTAGTCTCTACTGCAAGCTCTCTTAACTAACAAGGAAACAACAAGCATGTTTCAATGCTAGCAACTTATCTATTTTCTGATTCATTACATGACTTAACGTTTTAGAGTAGAGTATGTCCATTTGTCCAACCTGTCAATGTGGGAGTCAGTTCTATGTAATTACTGGGTAAGTTGCATAATTAAAAATGATGTTTTATAATAAAACAAGGTTTTGATTATACTTACCTAGTAATTACATGATCAGAGCCCTCCTCCTCCCCACTGAGGAGCTAATTGGCTGTGTTGTTCCTAACTTCTCGCTAGGGGGGCAAGACTAAATCACCTACACACTTATTTGTATCTATACTGCTACGAATAACAGAAACTATAGCTATGTAATTACTGGGTAAGTATAATTAAAACCTTCTTTTATTATAAGCACATCATTTTCTATCAGCTTATTAAATCTAGCTACTGTCAACAGCTCAATTCCTTTACTTTTTAATTCCGGTAATTTCACCCGTTCACGTCGAACAATTGTTGGGGTTTGGGTTGGGGGTGTGGTGGCTGGCACCTGTGCTCACTTGAGAAATGCAAGCTGTTGTGTTTTCTCTTGTTTTTTCAGTTCTTATTTTTGTTAGCTGCAAGGCACAAGCCTTCTGTGCTTGTTTAAATTTCTTAGGATGCATTTCTGATCACTAGTAGGCAGTACCCACCCCATTATCAGAGGGGGATCTGTTCTTGGCAGGGTGTTGATAAGCAAAAACTGCCATTAACCAAACTTGGTGATTTATGGCGCTTATGGTACTAAGCTTCGGTTAATGGCACCTCTGTTAGGTATGTTATGGCACAATAATGGAAACTTGGCCTGTTATGGCACCATAAGTTCCTTGTTGGACAAGTAGTTTGTTTTCGTGGTCACTACCAATCTGGTGGTCTGAAGTTCAATTCTCTGCTCGGCCAACGCAGAATCAGAGGAACTTATTTCTGGTGATAGAAATGCATTTCTCTATATAATGTGGTTCGGATCCCACAATAAGCTGTAGGTCCCGTTGCTACAAAGCCAGTTGGTTCCCAGCCACGCAAAAAATATCTAATCCTTTGGGCCAGCCCTAGGAGAGCTGTTAATCAGCTCAGTGGTCTGGTAAAACTAAGAATTACTTATGGCGCCATAAGTCGCCAATTTTCATAAATTCGGATCACCGTTAGCTGAGTCCACCGATAAACCGGGGACTGCCTGTATATAGAAGGAAAACGATACATACTATAAAAACCAAGATCATAACACATGATAAACGAAAATCAACAAAAAAAAACACCTCTGGCAATTGACTCAATCATCTTACGCCATACATCTCTTAGCTAATGTTCCGTTTTTGGTAAGTCATACCAATGTATTCCAGTTGGTAAAAGTCATACCAAGTATGTACACTTTTTATGATCGGATTAAAAAAAAGTATTGAAATATCCTAATATATCAGTTGTATCAGCGCTACTGCTGGATGTATTTAAAGGTCAGTGGGAGTGGCTATAAAACATGTGGCCTCTAAAATGAGCCCCCTGGACCTTTAAAGTTATCATACACTCCCAGCATTACACCACAAACTGCACTATAAGTGTAGGAACACATCTGGAAGGTTTCATTGTTTATGATAATTTTCGAATTTTTTGGTCAGACACCCCCCTCAAGGTCTGGTCAGATTTGACTAACTTTGTCCAACTTGAAGCTAGTTGGTCAGCATCTTTCAGGAATTGCTGCAGAAGAGCCTCATGAAGCCCATTTCCCATCAGTATGGCATTCTGTACCCATATCCTCGCTCTAATCAGCCATTCAAAGACTTAACGCTATGGAATTACTCTATGGAATTAGTGAGAGAATCTTCACTACCACCACCACTGACCTTTTATGTAAACCAGCAGCCAGTAGGCAACAATTCAGTGGACGCGCTGATCTTCAAATTTCAGGGAATGATCAAAATGGAGTTATTGAAGTTTTGGACTGTTTTATGTCTAAATAAACATATCCTGAAGTGTTATTTGCTTAAAAAAATTTAGATGGGTTTATTGACAATTTTGTTTGTTGCTTTTATCACTCCGTGAGTGACAAATTGTCACAAAACTTGTAAAAAGAATTTTTAAGCCTGTTTAGTTTGAAATAATTGATAAACTTGTGTTTACCTTACTTAAATGTCTTCAACTCACCCAAATCTCCCAATCATCTCGGCACTCGTCAGAGTGGCGCTAGACATGTACTGTGCCAAACAATTGCATATATATACTAATGATTTTGTAGTTTGTATTTCTTGACATATTTATACCATACAATAACCACAATATGTAAATCAACGTGCTATATACAAGTATATTGTACAGACATGAAATGAACAGCAATCTTCCTCATCACCATTCACATACAGGGGGTCCTCGAGTTACGACGTTGATCCGTTCTTACGATGCGTCGTAACACGATTTCAGCGTAAGTCGGAACATTGAAAAATACCACATGATTTAATGTAAATACCTATCAATAACAACGAGAGAACAATTCCTTACCTTTATTAGTTTGATTGGCTTGCACACTGGAGAGGAAGCTGCGGTGCTGGAGAGACTGGGGGAGGTTAGTGAAGAGAAAAAGAGCCTCCAGAAGTTGCTGGAGATGCTGAGGCAGGTGATTCTTGAGGTGAGGCAGAACATACTAGTACTGGAGATGCTGAGGCAGGTGATTCTTGAGGTGAGGCAGAACATACTACTGGAGATGTTGGGGCAGGTGAGTCTTTAGGTGAGGCAGAACCTACAGAAGGTGTTGGGAGATACTGGGCAGGTGAGTCTGGGTTAGCAGAACATTCAGAAGGTGCTGGAGATTGTGGGGCAGGCGAGTCTGGATTAGCAGAGGCAGCTGAGGTAGAGGGTACAGGATCTCCTGCAGGCCTCTCTACCTTCTTAAAATACTGCTCCAGGTTAGTCTGAACAGAGAGCGACCTCTTTTCATCCAAGATCTCCTTGTAACACTGCATCAAATCCATGACGCCTCTGGAAACCCTAGTGAACCTGTCCAAGTTTGGGATCCTGAGCCTCAAAAGTTGACAACGCTTGCTGCAACTCTGCAAAACCTCTTATCAAGTCCTGCCTTGTGAAAGCCTTAGGCTCTGGGGTGGGTGCTTCTTCTTCTTCCTCTATCATCTGCTTCTCCAGTTGTATCAGGTCCTCAGCAGATAACTCCTCGCCATGAGACTCCAGCAGCTCTGTAACATCATCAACCTCCATCTCCAAATTGATTTCCTTACTCAGGGCAACAACGTTCTTGACAACTAGCTGAAACTGTGTCCTCAAACCCATGGAAATCATTCACAAATTGAGGACAAATTTTCTTCCAGACACCATTCATGTTTGTTTGCTAACCTCCTCCCAGGAATTAGCAATGTTCTTTACAGCATCAAGGATGTTGTAGGATTTCCAAAAGTCCTTCAGAGTCAAGTCCTTCTTGGTTTCAGTTGCCTGTAAAGCCATAGCAATTGTCCCTTCGTAGGTAGTAGGCCTTGAACGAAGCAATCACTCCTTGGTCCACAGGCTGTAAAGGGCCGTGGTATTAGGTGGAAGGTAAACACCTTGACATTAGGGTTGAAGTCTCCCAGCTGGGCAGGGTGTCCAGGGGCATGTCCAGCACTAGCAACACCTTAAAGGGGATACCCTTGGAGGCGCAATACCGCTCCACACTTGGAACAAATGGTTTACGAACCAGTCCTCAAACACTGCAAGTGTCACCCATGCCTTCTTGTTGGACTTCCAAATTACTGGTAGTTGACCCTTCCAAATGCCCTTGAGTGCCCTTGGATTTCAGCCTGATACACCAACAAGGGCTTCAGTTTGAAGTCGCCAGCAGCATTACCCCCAAGAAGTAAAGTTAGCCTATCCTTGCTGGCTTTATGACCGGGTGCTGACTTCTCCTCCTTGCGATGTAAGTGCGGTTAGACATACGTTTCCAAAACAAACCTGTCTCGTCTACGTTAAACACTTGCTGAGCAGAATAACCCCCCTCCTTAATTATCTCAGACAACGCTTTAGGAAATTCACTCGCTGCTTTCTCATCCCCACTAGCAGCTTCACCTTGCAATTTAAGGTTATGGTAATTGGCCCGAGCCTTAAATCGCATAAACCAACCCCTACTAGCCACAAACTCTTCACTTTCACTTCCCTCCCCCTTTTCTTTTTTCAACGCTTCAAACAATCTTTTCGCCTTCTCCTGAATCACCATAAGGCTGACTGGGATACGCCGTGATTTGGTCTTCCAACCAAAGCACCAATAACCTTTCCATTTCAATTATTAGACCACTACGCTGCTTAGTTATCACTGTGCGCTTTCATAGGAGCAGATCCTTTCACATGTTCAAACGATGCGCTCTTTATCTTTGATAACGGTAGCAACGGTCGAACGGCTAAGGCCAAGCGAGCGGCCAATGTTTGTTGGCGTTTCTCCCTTCTCTCAGACGCTTATAATGTCCACTTTAATTTCCATGGTGATGGCCTTTCTTTTCTTCGATGCACTACCATCAGAAGAGTCCGCCTGCGCTTGGGAGCCATAACAAAGAGCAAAAAGTTACAAAAAACGATACAACACGAGGGAGAGAGAGGCAGTGTAAACAACCAAAATGGCGTATGGGCGAGGAATGAGCGTAGCGAAGCGACGCCGTCCTCTCCCCCACAAAGCATATTCTTCCGCCGTGCGCCGGAACCAGTTCGCGTTTGTTTACGTTGCTTACGACGCTAAACGCGTAAGGCGGAACGACGCAAAACATATTTTATATTATTTTTATGGGGGCGCGTTCGTAACCACGAAACATCGTAAGTCGAGACCAGCGTAACCCGAGGACTTAACTGTATATGATATTCATGTTATCATAAGTGAAATCATAAGTTAATATTTTTGTTTTGACAAATGGTAAAATAGAATGAATATTGTGTGTTTTATTTCCTCAGGATATCTTTACAAGGTGTCTGTTCACAATTACAAAAAAAATATGGAAGTATTCTAAACATTTCCTTAGGGCACATCAAATAGTGCACAGTGTACTTTGTGAGTCTTGTCACGCCCGACTTTTTAGTGCATTTTTTAGTACAATTTTTCTGTCAAAATAGGAGCAAAGGAAAAATATATGTAACTAGATGCACTATGAGAATTGAATGGAAGAAAGAAATCAGAACAAAAGGAAAGTGTCTCCATTCGAGAAATGATACAAATTTCAATCACCCAAGAGGAAACCAAGCAGGGAGCTCATTTCTTTTCATTCGATTATTTTGTAAATTTCACAGGATGTTTGTTATTTGAAGAAATACTTGTACTTCAAAAGTCAGCTTTCCAACTATGATAGTTTCATAGTTGTTATGAAATAAGCGATGATTTTTTTTCTTTTGCCATTTTCTCAAAACTTTTTTCTTTTTAGTAAAGGAGTAAAACCTAAAGAAAACAACCAAATCAATGGAACTTTCACAGCATAACTATATATATTTAATTTAGCCAGATGAAAAGTATTTTTGAATTATGTCATTTTTTAACTGCTAAATTTATGAACTTAGAGGTTAGTTTTTTTTTATTTCCTTATGCAGGTATTTTTCAGTATTAGTTATTTGATAAGTGGTAAAATTTAAGCAAATCCCTTCAATCATAAGGCAGCAATGCTCACCTACTTTGCAATGGGACATTATGGCTATGCCAATCCCATTAATACAATGGTCTCAGGAATGGGAATACTATTGAGGAACAGGAAGACATGATAAACCAGTCTGCTGTGGCATTATAATCTTCAGGACAGTATCTAACTATAAAGCTAAGCTTTGACAGTTCTTCTAACTTCCTTGGGCTAATCAGCTGTCAACCATATTCATATTCTGCAAGGTACATAAATGGTCGGTAATCAGAATGGATTACAAAAAATTGGCCATGAAGGAATGCCCTGAGGTAGGGTGATAAGTGCAAATAGACCAGAGGTGATGTTGATTGACAAAACCAAGAAGAAAGTATCACTCATTGATGTCGCAGTACCATGGGACACATGAGTGATGAGAAAGAAAGAGAAAAAATTGATAATATCAATACCTGAAAATAGAAATAAGAAGCATTACAGGCTATGCCAGTGGAAATTTTTACCCATTACCATGATCCAAGATCCCTGACAAGGAACGTGGAAACAAAAAATTAGATGCTGAAGTAGCTCCAGGACTCATGCAGAAGATTGTGCTCCTGGGAACAGCTCACATAGTGAAGAAAAGTGATGGATTCCTAAGGAGGCAGGATGCAAACCAAAACCCCACGCTATAAAACCACCCACTTGAATAGGATGACTGTGATTGACAAAAAATAAAAAAAATAATAATGATAGTGTAAAAACATCATAAATGATTACATTATTATCATTATAATTATCATCATTGTCATTCCCCCGCCCATTCATCTTGTTTGTCAGTCCATTCATTTTCTGGTATAATATTGGTTCAAAAATAGTGGTACTAGTATGTTAATATCCATAATTATATATGATTATAATAATAGTGTAAAACATAATACAGGCAGTCCCCGGGTTACGACGGGGGTTCCGTTCTTGAGACGCGCCGTAAGCCGAAAATCGTCGTAAGCCGGAACGACGCTTGGAAATATGTCTTAAACTAATAAAAAGTTATAAAAACCTTACTTGTAATCCTTTGGTTACACTACATGTTGTTTCCTGTAGTTTTATGTACAACCTGGAGTTATTTTCATAAAAGAATGCTGGTTCTTGAAGGTAAAAAACTATTGTAATCCTCTGGTGACACTACATTCTTGAAGTTTTATGTACAACCTGGAGTGATTTTGCAAAATCTTGAGGGCTACAAGAACAGCTGATTACTATTTATGTATCATATAGACTAATTAAAGTAAATGTATCTTTAAATAGGCTTATATATTAGTATCAACAAAACATTTCCTGCCATGAGTCAGAGAGGCCGTTTAATGAAACGAACACTTCTCTGTCCTATCTGTTCAGAAAATAAACGTTACGTCAATCCCCGAGACCATTGTTGCCAAAGCGTCTCTCTTCTCTCTCTCTCTCTCTCTCTCTCTCTCTCTCTCTCTCTCTCTCTCTCTCTCTCTCTGATCAAATTACATTGGAAACTTGACATACGATTGCCCTAATATACGAATGTTTTGAGATATAACAGAAAATTTGCGAAAATACAAGCTTTGATATACAACGAAATATTTGAGATACGATTTTGCGATGAGTGTTAGTTGTATAGGCGACCGATAAATGGCGTTCAGTCTGTTTGTTTGTTGGTGCTGCATGTTAACACGTCGTTGTTTAGTTCGTTGTATT
The DNA here is from genome assembly GCF_015104395.2 of Macrobrachium nipponense. Lineage (NCBI taxonomy): Eukaryota > Metazoa > Arthropoda > Malacostraca > Decapoda > Palaemonidae > Macrobrachium > Macrobrachium nipponense. The sequence continues at coordinate 9,684,997 of NC_087208.1, read as the reverse complement.
TGCGCCTATTTTTCGTGTTATTTTGTCTATTTTATTATTAACCATGGGTCTCAAAGCTAAAGACAAAGCAGGTGATAAGAAAAAACCCAAGAAAATTATTTCGATGGAAGCAAAACATGAAATTATAGCAAAGCATGAACGTGGCGTTCGTATCGTCGATTTGGCAAACGAGTATGGTCGAAATCCTTCTACAATATCCACGATCATCAAGCAGAAGGAAGCTATAAAAACCCCCGAGACATTGTTGCCAAAGCGTCTCTCTCTCTCTCTCTCTCTCTCTCTCTCTCTCTCTCTCTCTCTCTCTCTCTCTCTCTCTCTCTCTCTCTCTCTGATCAAATTACGTACTGGATAATATGTCTCTTTGGATACTTCGATTTTGCCAAATATTGAGGGCTACAAGAACAGTTGATTACTATTTACGTATCATATAGACTAATTAAAGTAAACGTATCTTGAAATAGGCTTATATTATTAGTATCAACAAAACATTTACTGGCATGAGTCAGAGGCCGTTTAACGAAATCGAACACTTCTCTGTCCTTAACTCGGAGCGTCGGAAGACGCCTCTCTCTCTCTCTCTCTCTCTCTCTCTCTCTCTCTCTCTCTCTCTCTCTCTCTTGATCAAATTACTGGATAATGTCTCTCTTTGGATACTTGGATTTGCGTTGTAATCTAACCAGAAACTTCGTTTTGTTATTATACTGGAAACAAGCAATAATTTTTCATATTGCGCTTTTGGACTGTTATATGTAAACTAGTATGTATTCATTCGCTCGGAAACTAGTTCGCATATGAGGCGTCACTAAAAAACATAGAAAAATACAACATAAAAAGTGTCGAAAATCATCATAATCTCAAAAATTTTGTTTTTGTAATCTAACCAGAAACTTATTTTTATTAATATACTGTGCTAAACTATAAAGGATTTTTATCTAGTATGCGTTTTTTAAAAGCGTCGTTAACTCGGAGCGTCGGAATCGTCAGCGTCGTAACCTCGGAACAAGCGTCGTAAACCCAGGACGGATTTTTCCATTGAATATTTAAGAAAAGCGTCGTAACCTCGGAACGTCGTAAGCCGGAAACCGTCGTAACCCGGGGACCGCCTGTAAATGTTTGCATTATTATTATTGATTATATTATTATTATCATCATTCTCACCCATTCACCATATTTGTTAGTTCAAAAGTTCCTGGTATAATATTGGTTCAATAGTGGTACATGTTAATATCCCTATAATAATAGGGTACAATTTAGCCCTTAAACGCCGAAGTGGTATTTAAAAAATCGTCTCTCAGATGCCACGTCGTTCGCGAGTGAGCGCCGAAGCGGAAATTTTTTTTTTTTCTTTTTTTTTTAAAAAAAAATCGCAGCACGCTTAGTTTTCACGATTAAGAGTTCATTTTTGGCTCCTTTTTTTTGTCATTGCCTGAAGTTTAGTATGCAATCATCAGAAATGAAAGAAAATATCATTATCATATGTAAATATTGGGATATAGACAGCGCGAAAAAAATTTCATATATATAATTGTATACAAATCGCGCTGTGAACAAAACGGTTAAAGCTAACGAGTTAATTTTTTTTTATTTTACACTAAATTGCGATCATTTTGGTATGTAAACACATTGTAAAATTATCAAGGCAACACAGAGAAAATATTATCACAAAATGATGCATGAATTCGTTACGTGCAAACATAAAAAAAAGCTTTTCAAAAATTCAACATAAATCGAAATATTGTGCATAGAGACTTCCTGTTTATTGCAAAATAAAGGTAATTGATTGAATATTACTAGACTGTAAGGGATGTAGCTTACAATTGCAGTTTTCGACCATTTCGGTCAAGTTGAAGTTGACCGAAGGACGAATTTTTTTCTATTTATTGTTATTTATATGAAAATATTTCAAAACTGATAAAAGCTACAACCATGGGTTGTTTTTGTTGTATTCTACATGAAATTGCGCACATTTTCATATATAAAACTTTATGTAACGGCTATTTAAAATGGTGCAAACATTACGACATTCACAAGAAAAAAATTTCTGATTTTTTCGGAAGAGTTACAGCGTGGACGAAAGGAAAAAGTTTATTCATAAATTCACCATAAATCGAAATATTGTGCTAGAGACTTCCCAATTTGTTGCAAAATAAAGGTAATTGATTGAATATACTAGAATGTAATAGTTTTAGCTTACAGTTGCGTTTTTTACCATTTTCGGTCGAGTCAAAGTTGACCGAAGGTTGAAATTTCGGACATCGTTATTTATATGATAATGTTTCAAACCTGATAAAAGCTACACCATGGGTTGTTTTTTGTTGTATTGTACATGAAATTGCGCACATTTCCATATATAAAACTTTATGTAACTGCTAATTTAAAATGGTGGAAACATTACGACAATCGACGAAAAAATTTCTGATTTTTTCGGAAGAGTTACCGCGCGAACGTAAGGAAAAAGTTTTTTCATAAATTCACCATAAATCGAAATATTGTGCTAGAGACTTCCAATTTGTTGCAAAATAAAGGTAAATGATTGAATATTACTAGAATATAAGAGTTTAGCTTACAAATGCATTTTTCGACCATTTCGGTAGTCAAAGTTGACCCCAGGTTGAAATTTTGGCACTTATCGTTATTTATGACAATATTTCAAAACTTATAAAAGCTACAACCATAAGTTGTTTTTTGTTGTATTCTACATAAAATTGCACATTTTCATATATAATGTACCATGTAATGGCTAATGTAAAATGGTGCAAAAATTATGTCAAAGTGACGAAATAATTTCTGAGATGTGTCACTGATGCTTTTTAGTGCAAGAAGAAAGAAAATTCGTGCTTGCGCGCCTGGGTAACGATTGTAAACAAAACAACGCTTTGATCCGTGAGCTCCCAGCATCTCCCAAGGCGCGTGATTAAAAAGTTTTTGGCTGGTAGGCCTATAACTATTTTTCCGCGAATTTAAGAAAAAAAAATTTTTCGTTGATGTACCATACGTCCAATCGGCATACGACAGACAATTTTAGTCAACGATTAATACGTCAATTGGCGTTAAAGGGTTAAGCATATCTTAGTTTTACCAGACCACTGAGCTGAGGAACAGCTCTCCTAGGGCTGGCCACCCGAAGGATTAGATATTTTACCTGACTAGGAACCAAGTGGTTACCTAGCAACGGGACCTACAGCTTATTGTGGCATCCAAAACCACATTTTATCGAGAAATGAATTTCTATCACCAGAAATAAATTCCTCTGGTTCCGCGTTTGCCGAGCCGAGAATCGACTTTGGACCACCGGGTTGGTATATAATAGTATGGTACACTGATAATATTAATAACAATAATAATAAAAGTACTGGAATAATCCATCAGTCTCTCTCATTCACCTGTTTGTCTGTCTGTCCCTATCAGTCCATTATCCATTCATCATGTATTCACAGTCACCCTGTATTAATAATAATAATCAGTGCATGTACTGGTAGTGGTTATGGTGTCATTCAGTCTCTCCCATTGTCCTTCGGCCTGTGTGTTATTGTCAGTCTAGTCATTATAATGTCTGTACAATCACTGTATTAAAAACAAAATTCAGTACTTGCTACCTACACCAAACTCCTCAGACTCTCTTTCTCACTCACCAAGAGACCTGGGCATTACCATTATCACCAAAATAATGGCCAGACATCATTACACAAGTTGTAAGTAACTACATTCCTTGACAATAACACTCAATTTACGATAGTCCATTGGCAAAAAGTGCGCAAACAATGAAGAGCAAGGGGACTGAGAAGATGAGAGGCATCCTCCCGGCCCAGGCTGTGATTGGTGAAGAAGACGGGTATGTCCTCTACCTGCCTCCTGATTGGCTGCTGACTCTCACAGCATGTGACATCACTTCCATGTCAACACTACCCACCCCCACCAATTCGCTCAGTGACTCATGCTACAGGATGATGAACCCTTCTTCCTCACCCACTGCCTGGGACAGCAGCAGTGAGTCAGTAAGGTTGAATCAGCATTTTTTCTTTATGGACTTTTACCATACTTCCATTGCATTGTACCTAGGGCTTTCCATCCCAGCTCATCACATAAAGGTAGTGGTTATATGCAATAAAACAAATTGAGGGGTGTGACACATTGGAACCCTGTTCCAGTGCAGTGCCTCTAATGATATATACTTGAACTGCCATTTTGTTTCAAGCAGTGTATTTCTGTCTGTCCTCAGTTACTGGTATAGTAATAACCAATTTCTGTCTGTCCCCAGTTACTGGTATAGTAATAAACCAATTTCTGTCTGTCCTCAGTTACTGGTTATAGTAATAACCAATCTCCAAGTTATGTGATAAAATATATCTGATTCCACGCAAGCCGAATACAGACTCATCATATGGGGCATGAAGAACCTATCAGGTAGAATTATTTGTTGATTTGACAGCATGTAAATCAACACATTACCATATTTGCTATTGTCTTTCTTTAGGACTAGAATACAAGGCGAGGATCGGGGTTCAATAATGCGTCAGATAACACAACTCTTCACTCTGCTGGTCAACAGCATGAGTGAAGTGTTAAGAAAATCCAGATTCTTTGGTAGATGAGCAATTTCATCATACAGCTTGTATCTGTACAGTATAGGGGCACCAGCACATTCTCCTACATTATCATCATTCCTGACTGCAGAAGGATGCTTTTGAAACATCTGACAGAATCTTCATTCTGAGAAGGATTGACATCCTCAAGAGACAAAATGGTTCTCAGTCTACTCAGTTTGATTCACTATTTTGCATTATCAAACAGGAAGAAGGAGAGTGCAACTGCCTTAGTAAAAACTTTACCCAGATGATCACTTTTCTTCACCCAGCCAGGTTTTCACCTAAACCCTTAACAAGAACTGATGCTTAGAGCTCATTGACAGTAAAGATGCCCCCAGTATTCCTACCTGGCATATGCAGATAGATCCAGGTTTATGCTGTTGCCATCATATAAGAAACTTTGGATAATGTGGCTTTAGACATGATAAACAAACAGACATTAGTGTTCAGTCCTTCAGGAAAGAAACCACAGTAATGAGAATCTGTACCAGCTCACCACCAGTTATTCTGGGAGAATCAGCTGCACAGTCCTAAAATCCACAGAATACTTGCTGACAGTAGACCTCATGTGCTGGGGTTGTAAAAACTCCCAAAGAGACTCCTTGGATGGAATCCTAGCTCTCAGACGATTCTGTGCACAGTCCACAACCATACCCTATGCTTCAAGGAAACTATATGTGCATTACGTGCTCACATATTGTTCCAATTGGAACCACATTCCATCAAAGCTGTCATCTAGGTACATTCAAGACAGAAGGAATGTTGCAGTTGACCAGATCAGCCACCAGGGACAGATACATAATTGGGATGGAGTTGGCTCCTACACCCTAACATGGCAAAGGCTTTTGGACCTGCACTAGACCCCACCTTGGCCTGCCTTGGGGAATATCTTACAGATATCTTCCAGAATCTTAGGACAATAAGGGTGTGTAGGCATTTGCACCATTCAGTTTGAAGATGCTGATTGATCAACTTAGTATTTGTCTGTCCAGGTTTTGGATAACCCTGCATTGGCCCCATAGTTGCAAATGGTATTCTAATCTGCTAGTTTTGAGATTCCCCTGACCGATCAATCGTTTTTCCATAAGTTTATGTTTCAAGGAAGCCTTAGTTAACGTGTAACAGGGAGTGGACCATGTGGGCACAGCATTTTCTCATCCAGCTACCCACAAACAATTCTCCCCCCCCGGAAAGAGGGAACATAAAACCTTTAAATCTCTTTTCAGAAACAGACAGATCCTGAGTTTATGCTGAAGGTAAACCAGAAAGTTTGTATAATATGCTGCAGAGTAGATATGATTTTTATCCATATTTATTTTCTTTTTAACAAAAATACCTGAATAATCAAGAAAATTTGCTTACCTCTTCCATCAGTCCTTGTTGAGTGCTCTTCATGATTTATATAGTAACCAAAAATCTTATCCATTGTCTTTTTTTTATTTTTTTTTATTTTTTATTTATTTCTTTTTTTACATAGACAAGGTTAATTTGCTTACCTTGCCTATTAGCCTAATGAAGCCGTACATCTTTACAAGTGCAGAGATTACATATTTTTTATTTTTCTCTGTCTAGCAGGTGGGAGCCTATGTTCAGAAGTTCTTGGGACAGCTGTGTCAGTGGTTCAAGCATTGCCACCACTGTCTCTTGCAGTTGAGTCAAAATTACCTCGTGTTGGATTGGCATCTCTCTCTCAGCTCACGTCTTTTCTTGGAGAAACTGCAAAACCTTCATCTCCAGCTGATGCGACAGGTCAGAGACATTATTTTTGGTAATATTTTATTTTTTATTTGTAAGTAGATAGCAATTGTTTGTGTTGCATAGACAAACATTTTTATACAGTAAAGAAAGGTTCCATAAGCTACTATTGACTTATTTAGGTTTTGCTTATTGTAAAATTCTTTGGTAAATTACTGGATAACAAATAGTAAGAAGGTCTCTACCATTTAGTTTTTGTAGTATTTCATGCATAGAATTAATATACCTTTTATGTTTTCACAGAATATTTATGACTTTATTTATACATTATCATAGGTCGCAAGCTGAGTGCCAGAGTTGCTGTTGGGATTAAGTTTACAAAGAGGTAGCTTGAGGATTTACTTGATTGTGCTCCATGGCCCTCAGTGCTGCCTCTTCTGCTCAGAAGCCCAGTGATGATGTACCCAGAGATGGCTGAGCGTGATGGGTAATTTGATTATCAACAATATTCAAATATTGATGAATATTTGCTAACTAAATTAAAACATATGTTAGAGATATAGTAGGAAACTGTTTTTATATTTTGTTTTCATTTTTTCCATTGCAAAAATAGGACATGCATAAGCAGCAGGTGCTTGCAAGATGTGATGAGTTCTTTGGCTCACAGTGGAGAAAATGGGAACTGAACAGCTTGCAGGAGTTGTTCATGATGATTCTACAGTGCCTCTCTATCAGGCGCCCTTATTTCTTATGGAAAAATTATCACTATGGCCTGTGAGTTGAGCCTGTGACATTGTCATTTATGTATATATTTTGATGGAACTGGGTGGTTATTCATTGGTGGGATTTAAAATTTCATTAAATATCTGGTAAATTATGGAACCCAAATTTTGGTTGTTTGATTTACATGCTCTAACGTTTGTAAAAAATAAAAATTAATAGAGTATTAGTTGTTGAGTGTATTGTGTATATGTATTAATTGAATTAACCTGAGAAAATTCTGAAAGTTTTTCTGATAGAGTAGGAATATTGTTTTGATTCATCAAAAGATATGTGGGTTTTGATTGCAGCAATTTTTTTTGTATAAGAATTAGGTTTTTTATTTTGTGGTAGATTTCAGCATACATAAATTTTTTTTTTTTATGAAGGTGAGTATGCTCGTACCTGCATTGGGGATTCTTGTGAAGAAACAAATGATACAAATGAATCCTGTGATGTCTTTGTTTGGGGAAGCAACTCCTCTCACCAATTAGCTGAAGGTACTCAAGACAAAATCTTATCTCCAAAACTCACCCATGCTTTCAACAGTGTTCAACAGGTAAGTATGTGCTTGTACCAAGGATTATTACATCTGGAATTTTATAAACATAGGATATTTGTAAACAAATGGAATACTTGAAAGGACACATGAAAAAAGCTAAAAAAAATTAGATATTCTGTTATTTTACTGTTTTTAATCAGTAAAGAGATCTATCCTAGACAAAAGTTTGACTGATTGAAAATATTGTATGATAATCAATTTCCTAGCAAGTTTGTATACTGGACTAATTATATTCGTTTCATACTAACCTGCAGAAGTGATATTTGCATGTACCATTCATGCCCACTTAACTGGTCGACAAACCTACCAAACTGAATCCTAGACATTCAATAGAAACATTAAAATACTGCATATATTTCCATACACATATAATACAGCCACATATACACACCTATAAATACAAATGTATACAGAACTTATGTCCCAAAAATAAATAAAAAGGAAACGCCAGCCACTTGTTCCCGGTTATTTAAAGTCAAAACAACCCAATCCCCCCCCCCCCCCCCCCCACCCCCCCCCCCCCCCCCCCCCCCAGCGCAGGGGAAGTGACAGATATCCATCCAACATCAAGCCATTCCCTTTCTTTGTCGGTCCAGTGCATTTGGACACTTGACAGCTCTTTATTGCATTGGCCAGCAATCTTACTTTGTTCCTACACAATTACACCCTAGTCCTTTACATAAGGAATTACTTTCAGCATAGGCGGAATACGGGCGTTTAATTTTTGAACAAGGTGGGTTAGGCTGTAAAACTACCTTCTGGCATACCCGCCTGCCCGGATGTAAACACTCCACTTTTGCTTTCGGCCGTCTTCCGATGAAGACATGTTTGTGAGCTCTTGCTGACTAGCTTTTAATTACAATTTTCCCTCCGGGATCTTTAATTTATTATTTTTATTTATTAAATATGTATATACTATATTTGATATTAATAATTAATTGACTTTAATAATTGTTATGCAAACCCACTTTTTGTGATAGCCTTGATAGCCGCCTTTCTACTTTATGTTAAGGGTCTGCGGCAAGGGTGTGCCAACAGCTTTATTAGTGCATATTGTTACCCTTTAAAGTTAGGCGAGATATTTATTCATCTGAAAGTTATATTTCCACTTTGGAAATTACTGAGGGGAACTTTGGAGGTTTGTCCTTTGTTTCTTCTGGTAATTCCTCTTCTCCTTTGTCCTTTTGCTAGCTATTGGACTAAGATAGAAGAGGAGGCGTGTGGTGTTGGTGTTTGAGGGATCTCTTCTCATTTTAGAAGTCGGTTCCCTTGGATGCGAGCGGAGTATCCTTATTACTTTAAATCATATTTTCTTTCTTTAACAGGTTAACAGTGGTGATAGTTTATTACAGCATTAGATGGTTGGGTATCTCTTCATGTTGGTTATCCTAACCTTAGAATTGTACCTGTGACTCATATTTGTTTACCACTGCTATTCCTGAGTTTCATCCATTACCGCAGGTTGATGGCTGCCTGTGTCTCGCTTCTGCTAGTTCCACTAGCAAGGCGAGTGAGTGTTACAGACCGAGGTCCGCTACAGGTTCTATATTATGATAAACAAAAAGGATTCAACACCAATAGTTGAAACTCGGGATACGAATATAGAAAGAAAACCAAACAGAACAGAAGTTTTTTTACAAGCTTACTAACAAAGATAAATGCAGAATGGTGTCTCCTATTTACATAAAAATAAAATCTTACAGTATGTTAATGGGGAAACAGTGAGGTAATGAAATACTTGCTGGCCAGTTTTGCAGCTGTCGAAAAATCAATGCTCGAAGCGGGCTTCACAAAGAGAACTATAGAACTTCAGACATCTTCTTGACTCCGTACTGCAGAAAGCAATGTCTATTCTTGATACTCAAAGGGCTGGTTCCTCCTCAAAGCTACTTGTAGGACGTTTCTCTATGAAGGGGTTGCTCAGCGTTGAGATATCTCGCTCTCTTACTGCAGATGACTTAACTTGTTTCTCTCTCTCCGTCTATGGACGACTTAACTCGATTCCAATCACTCAACTCTATCTCGTGCGTCTTCTTCCTCACTTATTCTTCGTCTCTACCCTCTTCTCCTATCTCTCTCTGATGATCTCTCTGATGATCTGATCTCTTCTACTTCCTCAGGGCTATATATACGGCAGTCTGGGGGAGGGTGTGAAAAGGGCGGAGCCTACCAGTGAACGTCATTTTCGACAGGAACTTTTTAGAAGGATCTAGACGATTACAATTATAATACGCTGCGTTTCTAGCGACACGGCGGTGCGAGCAGAGTTATAGTAGCACACCTGGGAGATTCTCGAACAATCATGAGAACAGGCGCCTCCAACATGTGCGCGAATGCCTCTTTGCTGCAGACCTTTTCAAAGAAGATGCATTTTTCCTTTCTCTTAATATATAATTCCTTGCTATAAAGCGATTACCATGACAGAGGGATCCTGCAAAGTGCTCTCCTTAGGATTCATCGTCGGGGACTACTTCCTGGAGTGATCTTAGGGTCCTACCAGACATACGTCCACGTCGTCGAGGAAGGATCTTGTGTCCCAGTCTTAAATGTTTGTATTTAGGACTGGTTTTTATTCCCGTTCCTCCTCGATTTCTACGGAAGTTGAGGAGGGGCCCCGCCCCGATGATCGTTTGACGAAATTAGGGGGTCTGGCCAAACACTTAAATTCTGGGAATTTCTAACATTCTCTCTAGTGTTTTGGTCTTCTACGATCTGCAAACACTCGGGCAAGATGAGAATTCCTGATAATTGTTACTTCAATACCCGGGAATCTCGCTGAATGCTCGAATTAATCCTTGGAATTTCTGACATTATCAGTGTGTTATGGTTTTCTGTAATTTTCAACACTCGGGCAAGACAGACATACCCGGTGATTGTTATTACGACAATCGGGAGTCTCGCTAAGCATTAAATTCCTTGGAATTTCTAGCGTTCACAGAGTGATTTGGTTTTCTGAGATTTCCAAATACTGGGCAATGGGCATTCTCGATGAGTATTACAAAAATCAGGAGTTTCGCCAAGTGCCTGGATCCTTGGTTTCGTTGGCACTTGCCGAGTGCTTGCTTCATCATATTGCTGAGTACCAGGGCAAGACAAGGTTCGCCCAATTATTGTCTTACAAGAGTCGGGTTTTTTCTTGCCGAGCGTAGGAATTCTTACGAATTCCAACTCTCTCCTTTACTAGTGCTGATGAATCCGCCCCTCAGTCTGGTTTAGAGTTATGTAGAGCTTGGAACTGCAGCACACCTTCTGGGTGAATGGTCATGTACCGTCCTCATGTATTGCACCATAGGGTCTGAACATGTAGCACAGCAGACATAGAATTCCTCTTATTTTTCTTCACAGAGCTTCAGCCTCAAGGAGAACAGTTAATTGGGAAGAAGTGATAGTTATTCTTTGACGATTACCACTCATAATTATGTAGTCGTGATCTGCTCAGCTCACTTTGCTCAGCTCTAACAAATGAACTCTGCTCTTGATCTGTGCGTTCCTTGCCATGACATAGCACCCTCCCTTCCCATGTTGCAATGAGTTTTCACGGGGTCATCGTCTTTCATATTTGTCCTCTGACGCCTCCTACCTCCCTCTTCAAGGTTCCATGTCCTAAGGTGAGGAAGGTATCTCTGCCCCTTAAGAATCTCGCTTCAAGATTTCTAAGGGTATGCATCCTTTCCACAGAGAGGGAGTAATTGGCTGTCTCTTCAGCTCACCTGCTCCTTCCGAACGGGAACCTGGACGCTATCCACACAAAATATAGCGTCTCAGGAGCCCCAGGAGTTCGAACCCAGGTTTGTTCTCGTCTCTGGTTCCAAGGGTGCTGCTCATGGAACCGGGCCTGCGTCGGGGATACGTACTTGTGTGCGGGTCTTTCCGAGTGAACAACAACCCCCAAGGGGGCCGTACATCCACAGTCAGTGATAGTAGCCTTCTCTTCATCATGATAGTAGCGCAGGACGAGAGAAGGGACTGAGCCGTGTTGGTGGCTCGGACCCACCTGTGAAAGTCAGGAATGGCTATTCTTCAGGTGCCAAGATCGATGTCGCTGTCCCTTGGGACAGGGCATCTGAAGGAGATAGGAGGAGGTCCTCTGTGTAGTCCTATTCATGAGGTTCGATCATGGAGAAGATAGATGCATAGCAAGATGTGGCAAGTCTCGGCCAGGTTTTAACTCCATTTAGACTCTGGTCAACTTTCACTCGCATTACGCGAACAAAACGGTTGTAGAAAATGAATGCTTCATTTAACAGAGTGAGAACATAGGAAGTTCAGGGAAGAGCAGGCAAGAACAGTCTATCCTCCTCTCTTTTTTCCATCTACTTTCTTGGTTATACTGAAATGAACAAGGAAATAAGAGAAATTCTATAGAGTCTGCTCCTCAGAGTTCGAACCCGAGAGTCTATGTTTTTTATTCAATCTTTGGATCTTACCAAACATAAGTCAATATGTTCAGGATGGATAGCACCGAGAGGTTTGAATGCCTCTCCAGTGCTACTGTTTTGGGACAACCAATTCGTTGATCTAGTCTTCTTTGGTATCCTGTTATCACCAGTAGAAGTCTCCCTTCGGGAAAACTTCACCTTCACTCTCTTCATTAGAGAATGAAGGAGGTCTGCCTCCAGTCACCTTATTCTTGTCCCTCGGAATGAAGAATTAGGCTGGAGTGTGATTTTACAGGAACCTACAAATATACTAGTATATTTCTCTTGCAACATGCTTCTGTTATCAGTTGCATCGTCCGAGAAGTAGGCTTATATCTGTAAGTTAATTCTTCTGGTATGTGACCGAGACGAATAGTACTTTCTCTTGATCAACCTGAAGCTCAGGACAGCCTCTTGGGTCTCCCAAGAGTTAATGGTTTTGATTTTGAGATAACTAGAGTGGTATTGTTTCCCAACAACACCACAGCAATTTGCATTATCACCGAATAAGAGGGTTTTCTTCCCTCCCATTTCGGTTGAAAGGCAGATGCTCGAGTGTATCTTTTTTGTGCTTAGTGGTTCTAGCAGAACACATTCCTTCATGGAATGCACTACCAGGCAACTCAGCATGACAAGTCGAGCGAGTGGGTATAGGGCTCTGCCTCAGTACTGCTCGCTCTCCGAGATTCTTTTTGTTTTGGTATCGTTTCTCCTGTCGAGGATTAACGCCAGTTAGGAGCTCTCTGCCCTGCAATCACGGACTTAGATTTCTGTTGGATCGAATTCTCACATAATTCCCATCTCTCCTGCACCACATTTACTGTTGCAAGAATTCTTCAGACAATTTGAGTTTTGTCTTCTAATACATATTTCCTAATTCGTTAGGTGTTCAATTATTCTTTGTTCACCCCAAATTTTTAAATGAATAACGGGAAGACTTCGCCTTTTCCCCACCCGACTAGTTCTGCTTCCAAAGTAAATAGAAACTTCATCCCTGATCCAACCCACAAGAAGTGGTTCTTTAGGCAGTACAATCCCTGTGTTTTTTCATTACTGAAAGACCCTCCAGTTTCATTCCAAACCCTGACTTTCTTTCTTGCCGATCAGCAATGAAATAGCAGATTAACTTTTTCCGTCCTCTGTAAAACAACAGGGATTTAATCCGTCTTCATTGGGTGGTGTCATTGACTAGACTTTTTCTATGATCAGAATCTGGAGAGTTTACTTCTCTCGATTCAATTATGAAGATGTAGGTCCACATTCACCGTAGTCATTCACTAGTAATATAGTATTGTTTCTCCTTGGTTAAGATTCAACTACTGATGAGAAACTTCTGTCTTGCCATCACAGGGACCTCGGTCTCTAGAAGGCAATTGACTATCGTCTATGTGCACATGCCTTGTGAGAATCATCATCTTGCCTCTCAACATCGTTGGCAAAAAAGGTAGACAATTTGTATAGTTGTTCTCAGCATAGCCCTTCAAAAGGCAGGGGTCATGTTGTGACTACGTTTTGGATGCGTGACAGCGCAATCGTTGGCATCTGTTGTTGAGCCTGAGTCCTTCATGATATGCACTATGGACTTTGTAATTGGTTGATCCAGATGAGTCATTACTTTATCCTTTTGTTCATGAAACTTACCTGTAGATATATATATAGCTGTATTTTTCCGAATCCGACAGAAATTTAAACACTTACGACACACGCAGTGGGGAGTCAGGTGGTTAGTACCCATTCCCGCCGCTGGGAGGCGGGTATCAGAATCATTCCATTTTCTATTCATAATTTTTTCTGTCGCCGGTGCTGGAAACACCTGTTTGCAGCACCTCCGTCCAGATTTTGGAAACTACTAGCTACTTGAGTATCCCTTTTGGTTTTTCTTTGGTATCTGAATTGGATCGGTGGCTTGGCACACGTTGACTTTGGTTTGATTTGAATTTGGTATTGATTTTTCTTTGATCAAGATGTCAGGGTCTAGTTCTGCTAGCGCTAGATTTTGTTCCATGTCTGAATGTAGAGGTAGGCTACTGAAAGCTTCAGTAGACCCACATTCTGTTTGTAAAATGAATGTACGTTTGAAAGTCGTTGTAAGGAGTGTGAAAGACTAACAGAGTCGGAATGGAAGGCGTATGAAACCTATCTTAAGAAACTTGAGCGAGATAGGTTAAGGAGGTCTTCCTCCAGGAGTGTTTCAGGTAGGCAAGATTTTAAATTATTCTCCTGCTAACCCTCCTTCTGTAGGTTATGCTCCTACCCCTGTAGTGTTTGCCTCCGGCCCCTGAGACAGTGTCGGTAGAAGGTAAGACATTATCGCTAATTCTTGAATCGATTCGTAACTTAGAATCAAAAGTGTTAGCTCTGGAGAGCAAAAGTGAAGAGAAGTGCAGTGAAAGTGCCCCTTGTGTAGTGGAGGGTGCGTCAGATCGGCCTCATTCCGCCTCTAGACCTAGACCTCTGCTTGACTCCCAGATTACGGGGAGAGAGCATGTCGAAAGTCGAAGGAGGGTTACGAGGAACCCCCACCGATCTGGCGTGCCTTCGGCAGCTTCTGACGAACATACCCAGACTGCCAAGGAGCGTGCGCGTGCACGTCTTCTCAAGGAGTGCTTTTCTTCTTCTGAAGCTTCCTCCCCGCGCAATGGGGTGGAGCTCTCATACCGCAATACACGTCCGCTGAAAAGGACGGCTCGCGTTCGGGACGCTTCACGTCCAAGTTGTTCTCCGGAACTTTGCTCGTCGCCTGATAGTGCGTTTGCTGCTTTTCCTCCGCAGAAGAAGCGTAAGGATTATTGGGAGGCGGAATCTTCCCTAGATGTTTCTTTCCGAGCGCCGCAGTCGCTCTAAGGTGCGTGAAGCGGCGGTTCCTGGGAGTAGCAAGAAGGCGTCCCTCGCCACTCTCCTGCTCACAGGATCAGCCCCTCCCCAGAAAAGGAGGCTTCACCTACAAGCAAGATTTCTCCAGTCTCTTCAGCAGCAACTTCGAGATGTTTTTCCTTCGAGAGAGACTGTTCCACGTCGCCGTAAAGAAGGATGACAATCTTCCTGGTGAAGAGGTCGAGGCGTTCTTCTTCCCCTCTCCCTCTCCTCGCTCGTCTCTCTCTCCGTTTGAGTCTCCCTCTAGAGTTCGTTCTGCTCCCCAGCAACTTTCTAGAGGAGGCGAGAAATTAGTTTTCTCGCTCTCGTGAAGCGGTTGTTTCCGCTGCTACGAAACTTGTGGATAAGAAGCGAGTTTTCTTTAGATGCCGAGCGCGCTTCTGTGAAAGTCAAACGCGCTTTAGTTGGACGCCGCAACGTGACTCGGTGCAAGTTTCGCGAGCGCCAGTGGACGCTCAGAGAGTTTTAGTGGACGCTCGGCGTGCACCAGTGGACGCTCGGCGCGCATCAGTGGACGCTCGGCGCGCACTCCAGTGGACGCTCAGCGCGCACAAGTGGACGCCAGGTGTACACCTGCGGCGTTTGAGCGCGCTTCTGTCGGCGCCAGTTGATTGGATCGGACGCCAAACGCGCGCCTACGGACGTCAGTTTTCACTTCCGCAAGCACAAGCGGAGGCGGGAACTCTTCCTGTTCGCCGTTCTTTCTCTTTTGAGAAAGCTCGGGACTCTTCTTTACTTCCTCCGACTTCTCCAGTGTCTGAAGAGGAAGTTAGTGACGCTTTCGTCGAAGTGGACGAAGAACAGCAGTTGGCTCCAGTTTCGACGGACTACAAGGTTTTGACTACGTTTACTTCAGTCAGTCTTTGCAGCACTTTCCAACCTGAAGCTCCACGTACTCCTCCCTCTCAGTTTTCGTCTTCCAAAGCTGCTAAGATCTCGGGCTTTGTGAGAATGAAGAAGTCGCTTTCTACGAAGCAAGCTTTTTAGAAAGGTCCATGATTGGATGGAAAAGAGGAAAAGCTTCGGGCAAGACCTCTTTCGCTTTACCACCTTCAAGACTCGGTGGCAAAGCTGGTATGTGGTATGAGACGGGAGAAAACGTCGGAGTCAAGCTTCCAGCCTCAGCTCAAGGAGACTTTGGTAGCATTGTAGATGCCACCAGAAGATCTTTTTTGTCTTCCTCGAAGGTCTCGTGGACACATAGCGAGTTAGACTTTCACCTTAAAGGCCTCTTCAGGACACTAGAGGTCTTTAATTTTCTTGACTGGTGCCTGAGTATTGGATGCCAGTCCAGGAGTTTCTGATTCCATCAGTCTGGGGGAGCTGTCCAGTGTATTGTCTTGCATGGACAAGGCCGTCAGGGATGGTTCTGAGGAATTGGATGCTCATTTCAGCACGGGACTGCTTAAGAAGAGCACTTTTTTGCAATTTTACTGCAAAGTCGGTCTCACCAGCGCAAAAAGCGGATCTTCTTTTCGCTCCTTTCTCAGAACATCTCTTCCCCCAGTCTATGGTAAAGGACATAGCTGCTAGTCTCCAGGAGAAAGCAACTCAAGACCTTCTGGCACAGTCTTCTAGGAAGCCTGCTACTTCTTCGTCTTCTGGGTCCTCTGCTTTGAAGAAGTCGAAGCCCTTTCGATCCGCTTCTTCCTCGAAGCCAGCCCCTCGAGGAAGAGGCTCTTTCAGAGGCAAGACTCCCGCTCCTTCCAAGAGCAAAGAAGTGAGAGGGAAGTCCTTCAGACACCGGTAGGAGCCAGGCTTCTACATTTCGCGAAAGCTTGGGAAGAGAGAGGTGCCGACGCTTGGTCTCTGGACATCGTCAAGAAGGGGTACAGAATTCCTTTCCTGATGTTACCACCCCCGCTGTCTTCGACACCAAAGGATTTGTCTCCGTCGTATCAGGGAGAAAAGCAGAAAGTGCTTCACGATCTACTAGATCAAATGATCGAGAAGCAGGCAGTGGAACAGGTCTTCGACCGGAGTTCTCCGGGGTTTTACAAACGTCTGTTTCCTAGTGCCGAAGCAGTCAGGGGGGTGGCGCCCCGTTCTGGATGTCAGCAGTCTAAATCGCTTCGTTACCAAGCAGAAGTTCAAGATGGAGACACCTCAATCCGTGCTTGCAGCTTTAAGACCGGGGATTGGATGGTCTCGTTAGACCTTCAGGACGCATACTTCACGTCCCCATCCATCCCCGATCAAGGAAATACCTGCGGTTTGTCCTGAAAGGGAAGATTTTCCATTCAGGGCACTCTGCTCGGTCTCAGCACGGCGCCGATGGTGTTCACCGTTCTTATGAAGAACGTTGCGAGTGCCTCCATCTTGCGGAAATAGGATCTCTCTCTACCTAGACGACTGGCTTATTCGAGCCTCATCGCAAGACAGGTGTCTGAAGGACCTTCACACGACTCTGTCGTTAGCGAAGTCCCTGGGACTTCTGGTGAATCTCGAGAAGTCGCATCTGACTCCTTCTCAATCCTTAGTCCTATCTGGGGATTCAGATGGACTCAGTGGCTTTTCGGGCTTTTTCCGTCCCAGGGGCGACAACTTCAATGCCTGGACAAAGTGTCGGCCTTTCTAGGGAAGGAAACATGCTCGGTGAGGGAATGGATGAGTCTGCTGGGGACCATTTCCTCACGGTGAAGTTTGTTTCTCTGGGAAGGTTTGCACCTCCGACCACTTCAGTTCTTCCTCTCAAGCAATTGGTCACGCAAACAGGATCTAGAAGAGGTCTTGTTTTTGACGGAAGAAGTGAAAAAGCACCTCAAATGGTGGTTGGATCCAAAGAAGCTTGCGGAAGGACTTTCGCTCAAGCTTCGGAACCCCGACCTAGTGTTGTTCTCCGACGCGTCCTCCACGGGTTGGGGAGCAACACTGGGAGGGAGAGAAGTGTCAGGCACCTGGAGAGGGGAACAGGTGTCCTGGTCACATCACCTAAAAGAACTCTCAGCGGTTTACCTCGCTCTAAGTTCTTCGAGGAGGAAGTCTCCAGCAAAGTGGTTCAGATAAAACTCGGACAACACCACAGCCTTGGCATACCTCAGGAAACAGGGGGGAACTCACTCTCATTCTCTGTTCGTTATCGCGAGGAATATCCTGATTTGGGCGAAGTCGCAAAACGTCACGATTCTGACAAGGTTTGTGTCAGGCGTGAAACGTGCGAGCGGGACCTTCTCAGTCGGCAAGGACAGCTTCTGCCGACGGAATGGACCCTTCATCAGGAAGTATGCCAGGCGCTATGGAAGCTGTGGGGACGTCCTCATGTGGACGTTTTTCGCAACTTCCCGAACGAAGAGACTTCCGCTGTATTGCTCCCCAGTTCTGGACCCGGGAGCAGTGGCAGTAGACGCCCTACTGTGGAATTGGTCGGGACTAGACATTTACGCTTTTCCCCCCATTCAAAATCCTCGGGGAAGTAATGAGGAAGTTCGCTGCATCAGAAGGAGCGAGAATGACCCTCATCGCCCCCTTCTGGCCAGCGGCCGACTGGTTCACGGAGGTGATGTCCTTCCTAGTAGACTTTCCGAGGACTCTGCCCCTAAGGAAAGATCTACTCAGACAGCCCCACTTCGAGAGGTACCACAAAAACCTCCCCGCTCTGAGTCTGACTGCGTTCAGACTATCAAGAAGTTGGCCAGAGCGAGGGGTTTTTCAAGACCTGTGGCAACGGCGATTGCCACCGCAAGGAGGCCCTCCTCATCGCAGTTTACCAATCAAAGTGGGCTGTCTTTAGAAGTTGGTGCAGAAGGAAGGGCATTTCCTCCACCTCAACCTCTGTGAGCCAGATAGCAGATTTCCTTCTTCACCTTGGAAAGGAAGCGCAAACTAGCCGTTCCCACGATTAAAGGCTACAGAAGCGTGCTTTCTGTGGTCTTCAGACATAGAGGACTCGACTTAGCGAATGATAGAGACATTCATGATCTCATTAGATCATTTGAGACTGTGAAAGTTCTCCAACCTAAAGTACCATCGTGGAACTTAGACGTGGTACTGAAGTTTCTCATGTCGAATCAATTTGAAACCGCTCCATTTAGCCTCGCTTAGGAATCTTACTAAGAAGACCATTTTCCTAACCGCTCTGGCGACGGCGAAGAGGGTTAGCGAAATTCAAGTCATAAGCAACATATTGGGTTCAAGGATCATAGTGCAGTTTGTTCCTTAAGTCCTACGTTCTTAGCAAAGAACGAGAACCCTTCCAAACCCTTGGCCGAGAACGTTCGAGATCAAGGGTTGTCGGAGCTAGTGGGACCTGAAGCTGAGAGAGTCCTGTGTCCTGTCGGGCTCTCAAGTTTTATTTGCAGAGAACCAGAGCATGCAGAGGTTCTTCGGAGAACTTGTGGTGCTCTGTGAAAAAACCAGATCTTCCGATGTCGAAGAATGCACTGGCGTTCTTCTTAAGAAGTACGGTTAAGGAAGCCCATGAAAAGTGTAGTGAAAGTGACATGGAGCTTCTGAAAGTGAAAGCCCACGAGTTGAGGGCTATTGCTACTTCGGTGGCTTTTCACAAAAAATATGGCAATCAAAGACATTTTGGGCGCCACTTATTGGCGAAGCAATTCGGTGTTCGCTTCACACTACCTGCGGGAGGTGAAAGCAACATACGAAAATTGTTACTCGCTCGGACCATACGTCGCTGCAGACACTGTTTTGGGGGCAGGAGGTAGCGCTCATCCTATCCTTTAATGGTTTTAGGGGAGTTTTTAACTTGTGTTATGGTTGTGGGGTTGACCGCCTGCTGCGGATCTCCCTTCCATTAGCTTAGTCTATGTGGGATACTTTTGGGTAGGCTACGCCAGGTGGTTTGGTTTTACTTCGTTGCCCTCATTTGTATGGTCAATGGTCTAGTCACGTCGTGGTCTCGCCCCTGTTGACAGATCATCTGGAGTGCACCAGCTATATAGGTCTCTACCTCGCTGGCAACTCTAGTAGCACAAGCAGACTTACGCGGCAGTACCACGAAGTCAGCTATGCTAACAGGTAAGGAATCAAGATATCAATTATCTGCATATATATGTTTCCTAAAATCTTCTATTCTGTCTACTCCCACCACCAAAGGTGGGATTCAGCTATATATATATCTGACAGGTAAGTTTTCATGAACAAAATGATATTGTAATGATACAATTAAGTTTGTTCATACTTACCTGGCAGATATATATAATCAAGTACCCACCCACCTCCCCTCAGGAGACAGTGGAAATAAAAAATTATGAATAGAAAATGGGAATGATTGATTCCTGATACCCGCCTCCCAGCGGCGGGAATGGGTACTAACCACCTGACTCCCACTGCGTGTGTCGTAAGTGTTTTAAATTTCTGTCGGATTCGGAAAAATACAGCTATATATATATCTGCCAGGTAAGTATGAACAAACTTAATTGTATCATTACAATATCATATTGGTGTGTTGCTGTATCCATGAAGGATCAACACCCTTCATTGAGTGTCCATGCCTTTATCCATTGCAGACTGCCAATGCAGAAGTGTCCAATGACACATCTTTCTCCGAGTCTTACAAGATCACGAGAGACTTCTCTGCAGTTGGATAGTCCAGTGGATGGGTACATTTCATTACTCCGAAGAGTATGTCAGACCGGAAGATAGATGAGGTCTCATTACGACCTGATTTATATTTATTATCTTCTTCCTTCCAGCCTGCCCACAGTTCCTTGGAACCTCTTTTCTTGGACCAGTGGTGGATGCTTGCAGGTTGTGTTTGCTTACCCAGCTCCTTCAAGAGGACAAGTTGCATCTCGCCTATGGTATGCCGTTCTAGAGGTAAGAAGTATGTGAGAGTGACTGGCCTCTCCTCCACCTTCCCTCCTCATCCTTCTACTGCTCTTCCTTCAGGTTGAGGACAGGACTCAAACTTACACTACTAGCTGGTCGGGCGATTGATGCAGTAAGTTTGCACAACAAGCTTCCTTTCTATTTTTCTTATCAGAATCATAGAAGCAATCCCGATCTTTCCTCTAGCAAGGGGAGGAAGGAGACTGGCAATAATGCAACCCTTCCCAGAACTTGCATTAACATTAATGCCCCTGACTCTAAATATTCTTACCAGCCCTTTTTCGGATGTGTTACGATTCCTCACTCATTTCAGAAAGGCCCAGAAGTCTGACTCTTGATCATGCAGTTCCTGTACTCCGTTCAAGTTGTCAGGGGCAGAGCACTCCTCCTCACTCTTACAACCAGGAGGAATAGCCCAGGTGTGCAGGACTCCAGTCAGTTCTAGAGGCTCACTCACATTCCTCCCACCAATCAGTGAGTCTTCCTTATGTAAAGGACCGAGAGTTTGTATATCGTATAGGAACAAATCACAATTTGTTCATGAAACTTACCTGTCAGATATATATATAGCTGTATTTCTGAAGTCCGACAGAATTTAAAAAACTTCCGACACACGCAGTGGTCGGCCAGGTGGTTAGTACCCACCCTTCCCGCCGCTGGAGGTGGGTATCAGAACCATTCCCATTTTCTATTCATAATTTTTCTGTCGCCGGTGCTGAAAACACCTGTTTTCAGTACCTCCGGCTTAGGATTTTGGAAACTTCATTGCCGCAAGTATCCTAATTGTCTTTTAATTTATTTACTTGGATTTGTGGCTAGGCATACGCTATCTTAAATTGATTTGAATTTGATTCATTTTTGCATAAGATATCTGAATCTAGTTAGGCTAGTTTTCAGAGGGTGTTGTCTGCAAAGATAGGGTGTGGCTACCGAAAGCTTCGGTAGATCCGCACTTGGTATGCACGAGGGGTATGGGTTTTGCTTCTTTCTTGAGATTTGTCATGTAAGGAGTGTGAGACTTTGTCTAATTCCGTAAGGAAGACGTATGATTCGTATGTACGCAATTAATCAGTAAACATGTCTAATTCCGTAAGGAAAAAGTATGATTCGTATGTACGCAATTAATCAGTAAACAAAAGTCGAGGTAGTGAACCTGCTAACCTTCCTGTAGACTTTATTTTGCCTAACCCTATAGTATGGCCTACGGGTTTTGATTATGTCTGCGAGAGGTGATCGCTCTCCTTCATTGTTGTGAAGAGTGCTACTTCTGTTATTGTTACTCCTAACCCTGTCATGTTGCCTTCGGGCCCTAAAACAGTGTCTGTAGAGGTTATTGCCCTTTCTCTTATACTCTTTCGATTCGTAACTTAGAATCGAAAGTGCTTGCTTTAGAGAGCAATAGTGAAGTGGCTAAGTGCAGTGACAGTGCCCCTTGTGTAGTGGAGGGTGCATCAGATCGGCCTTATTTCGCCTCTAGGCCGGGACCTCTGCTTGACTCCCAGGACCCGGGGGAGAGAGCATGTCGAAAGCTGAAGGAGGGTTACGAGGAACCCCCACCGATCTGGCGTGCCTTCGGCAGTTTCTGATGAAAATCCCCAGACTGCCAAGTGCGTGCACATGCACGAATCCTGAAGGATTGCTTCTCGTCCTCCGAGGCGTCCTCCCCGCGCAAGGGTTGGAGCTCTCGGAAGGACTCGCGCCCTCTAAGAAGCTTTAGAGAAGAGGACGCTTCACGTCCTCTCTCTCGTCAGGAGGGAACGTCAGATCCGCCCCATAACGCCTCTAGGCCTGGACCTCTGTCGGACTCCCAGGACCAGGGAGAGGGCATGTCAAAAGCCGAAGGAGGGTTACGGGGAACCCACATCGATCTGGCGTCCCTTCGGTAGGACCTGTTGACGCTTCCCAGGCTGCGGAAGATCGTGCACGTGCACGAATCTCGAAGGATTGCTTCTCGTCCTCCGAGGCGCGTCCTCCCCGTGCAGGGGTTTGGAGCTCTCAGAAGGACTCGCGCCCTCTAAATAGAAGCTTTATAGAAGAGGACGCTTTAACGTCCCCTCTCTCTCGTTATGCGTTTCAGTGAGAAGTAAGAAGGCGAACGTCGCCTGATCACGTGTACGTCTTTCCACCGAGAAATATGAAAAAGAAGGCAGTTTCTCTCGCTTGTTTTGACGCCTGTCAGGAGTGTGACGCTTTCTGCACGCTTCTTTTTTTGACGCTCGGCTTGAACGGGACGCTCGGATGGACGCCAGGCGCGCGCGGGTGCATGCCAAGCGCGCGCCAGCCGGACCGCCAGTGACGCCGAGCTGCGCGCCAGGACGCCGAGCGTCCTCGCCAGTGGACGCCGAGCGCGCCCCAACGCCGAGCGTCCTCGCCAGTGGACGCCGAGCGCGCCCCAACGCCGAGCGCCCTCGCCAGTGGACGGCCGAGCGCGCCCCAACGCACGCCAGGTTTGCCTCCGGGCTGAGTTTCTGTTGAACTCTTCAAGCTCTTGTTTAAGATTTGAGCCTCAAGAATGTGAAGTAAGCAGTGCTTCGGAGGAAGCTTAAAGTGAACAGACAACTTCGTCTTCGAAACCCAGCAAGACCTCGGGTTTCGTGAATTCAAGAGGTCTCTGTCAATATTATATTGCTTTTCGCAAAGGTGGATGGAGTTAAGGAAAGCTCAAGGGAAGATCTCGTTTTCTCTACCGCAGTCAAGACTTTGTGATAAGGCAGTTACGGGTTATGTAAAGGCTCGACGTCCTGCACGTCAGGACTCTCGGCAACGTTCAGTAGGATTCTTGCAAAGGCACTCATCAAAAGGACACTCTTCAGGAAAGCGCAAGACAGGACTTCCTTTGCCATACTGCCAATAAATTTTAAGCTTTAGCAGGCATTAGTTGTGATACGGGAGAGGAAGCTGGTTGGAGAGTTTCTTCCTCTTCCCAGGATAATTTTGCAAGCTTTTTAGCCCATCTGAAAGGGTTTTTCAGATGATAGATTTTGTTAGTTTCTAGTCGGGACTACGCTGCCAAATTGACATCGTCGTTCTACCTGCCGTAAGCCCAGTCTCTTAACAGGATTCTTGCCCCTTCCTCGTTTGAAACAGGAATCGGAAAAATAAAATACTCGACTTCCTGGATTACGTTTTGTCAATTCAGTGACTTTCCCCATTGACAATATACTATCGTTTTGTCAAGTAAGTGGGTATCCCCATCATTGACAAAATATCTCTTTGTCCCGTAAATGGGTTAGTTCTCATTGACAAACATCTCATTAACTTGATATTGCGTAAGCGAATAAGCTTTATTGACAAGATTCGGAAGAGCTCTCATTCGTCATTCGCAGACTCGTACAAGAAATAGACTTGTAGGACTACGTCAATGAACGCTTATGTCCAATAACATAAGAAGCTTGAGCTGTCTGCTTCGATTCTCTTAAGTTTTTGTTCATGAAACTTGCCTGTCAGATATGTATGTAGCTGTATTTCCGAATTCAGCTATATATATGTCTGCCAGGTAGTATGACAAACTTTATTGTGATATAATATCATATTTTGCCTTGCGTTATTTTACTACTGGTTGGTTCAAGTCACATACGCTTGCTGTAGTTACCTCTTCGTGGATGGCAACCGAGAGGTCTATTGTCTATTATTTTAAGGACATTTAATCGTTACTCCCTGCAGCCTTCCAGGAGTTTCCGATTTATCTTTTACCGTTGTATGGTAGTGTTCTGACGACACAAACGCATCTATATATTTAGCGTTTTCTGTTTCGCTTAAAATATACCAGCTTGAGAGTCTCTTTCTGCTCAAAAATAAACGGACCTATTTCTTCGTAGAATAGGGTAGCTGGCAACCCAGACATAAAGTTAAGAGACGACGTTCGTAAGCTGCTGCTGTGTCTGTCCTCCAGTCCAACCGAGCCAGTAACAGATCGTGCGCTGTCATGCTCGGTAGGTTTCGTCTCTCTCTCCTGCGGGATTGACTGACTAACCAATATCTCTGTGGCTGGCGGTTACGTCTCTCCTAACTGTATCTCTGTCCTACAATCACGGACTTTAGCCTAAGATTGAGGGGATTTCTTACGTGAATGAATAAACGTTGCATTCGTTTTGCCTTACTATGTTCAACAGAGTTATCTCTTAATCCTTTCGGTGCTCGTACCGCACGGTATAGAACTACGAGTCTACCGCAACATTTTATATGCTCTCCTGCTTAGGCAAAGCGCAGCCTTATTAGGGAGTAAGCATACTCGGGGAGGGAATGGATGAGCTTGCTGGGGACCATTTCCTTCCTGAAGAAGTTTTGTTTCCCCGAATAGACTGCAATTCAGACCTCCACAGTTTTTTCCTACCGGGAAACTGAAATATTATTCAAGATCTAGGAATGATTCTGAACATCTCTCAGTGCGTCTATTACCTGAGGTGATAGAAAGAAGGTGCCGGACATCTGGATAGGGTTTCAGATGTCCTGGATCTTAATCTGAAAGAAGTAAACGCAATTCGGTCGTCCCTCCAGTCCTCGAAACAAGTTTTTGGAACCAGTGGTCCAGATCAACTCTGATATTCCACAGCTCTCTCATATCTTAAGAAGTATCTTCTCTCGGTCCCTGTTCGAGTTTACGAGAAAGAGCCTATTATAAACAACAGGCGTAGAATGTAACAATCCTCTAGAGGTTCGTTACAGGATTGCAAAAGTCCGTACGAATGTCTCGATCGACGGCAGCAACTATTGACATCCGAGTGGAATCTTTCTTTAGAAGTAAGTGAGAGTTGTGGAGACTTTAGGGACGCCCTTTCATTCTTCTCTTCGATATGTTGAGGACGAAGAGGCTTCTCTTCTCTGCTCCCTTATTCTCGATCCGGGATCGGTACCATTAAACGCCATCCTATGATATTGAACGGGGATGGATGTTTAGTCTCTTTTCCCCTTTTTCAATCGCTTAGGAAATGTAATAAGAGGATTTATGACGTCACAGGGAGCGACAATGACGCTGATCGCCCCATGTTTGGCCTTCAGGATCTGGATTCACAGAGGTCACATCCTTTCCTAGTTCACTTTCCAAGGACCTTTTCCCGAGAGAGTCGGTCTACTCTAACTCGAAAGGTACCTATAAACCTCTCCTCTCTGAGTCGACTACGTTCAGACTATCGAGATGTTGGCAAGAATAAGATTACCGTCTTCCATTTCCCGTCTGAAGAATGGGATAAGCTGGCAGTCACAACTATTAAGAATACGCAAATATGTTGTTGACGGCCTTTGGGCTCAGAGATTTGCGTCTGTCAAACAACAAAGCCCTTCACGATCTTTGAGTTCTGTGGAATCTCGAAACTCGCTCACCATCTACTTTTTGTCTCACCTGTTTTCTCGGAGTCAGACACTCGTGCGAGATCAGGCGACATATAGTAGCCCTGAGTTTCTTGTTGACGAAGTCGGTTGCGTTTATACACCCCGATGATCGTGTAACAGACCAGGTTGGACTGTCAGGCATTCTTCCTTCGGGACTGAATCGCCTTTTTGCTCCTTGCTCCTTTCTCCTGGCACCAGAAGCTCGAGTCAGGAGTTGCTCAGGAGTTGATTCGCTGACGACGTTGGGTTGCGTTGATACACCCCCCCAAGGTTTGCTTAGATTGAATCGCCCAGGCAGTCCAGACACTCATCCTTCAGCGAAGAATAGTGCCTTATGGTCTTCAGGGTACAGCCTTGCTGTCCTTGATTCGTCTGACCTGGTCAACTGGTCGGTCACCTGACTTTAGTACAGACGGACTGACTGTGCATGTCCAGATCGAAGCTTCAATATGGAACTTAGACGTAGTCTGAAGTTCTTGATGTCAAAGCATTCGAACCTCTCCTACCTGTTAACTTCTTGCATGTGATCAGGAAGGCCTTCTTCTAACCACCCTAGATAACGACAAAGAGGGTAAGGTTGAGATTTTAAGCCATCGTCACAGTTTTGGCTTTAGAGAACAAAGGCAGTGTGCTCTCTAAGCCTTCCGTTGTGGCCTAAGAATGGAAACCCGTTTTGTCCTTGGGCCAGGAGCTTGGAAGCAAGGATGGCACAAGTTAGTGGGCAGGAGCCAGAGAGAGTCCTGTGCCCTGTCGGGTCTCTCAAGTTTTATCTACATAAAACTCAAGAAAGTCGAAGTCATTCGGCAATCTGCAGTGTTCCGAAAAAGACCAGACTTGCCCATATCGAAGAACACCCTGGCTTTAGTGTTAAGGAGTTCTTTCCCAACAAATGCTCCTTCATTGTGTTTGCACAAAGATTTGAAATTTTTTATCTGAATGCCCACGAGGTGAGGGCGCGGCCTCGGAAGCATTTTCAACAGAGCATGGCACTCAGCAACATCCTGAGTACCATGTTTTAGCGAAGCAAACTCTGTGTTCACTTCACACTCCCCGTGAGATGTGAAGATGGCATATGAGATCTGCTGCTCGCTAGGGCCATACGTGTCTGCAGACACAATCTTGCGGGCAAGAAGTACCACTCATCCTATCCTGTAGAAAATGGTTAGGAAGAGCTCTTAATTTAGTTGTTGAGTCGCCGACAACGGCGGCTTCTTAACTCTTAAGCCTTAGTTAACACACCTTAACTTTGGCTAGGTTGGTCAGGTGGTGATATATATATTTATATATATATTTATTTTACTTCTTAGCCCTCATGGTATGGTCAATATTGGTCTAGTCACATTGTGGTCACGCCCCCGTTGACAGATCATCTGGAGTGCACCAGCTTTATAGGTCTCTACCTCGCTGGCAACTCTAGTAAAAGCAGAAGCAGACTTGGGTGACAGTAATCACGAGTCAGCTATGCTAACAGGTGGAACCAAGATGTAATCATCTGCATGCATTTGTTTCCCAAAATCCTTCTATTCTGTCCCTTCCCACCTCCAACGGTGGGATTTCAGCTGTATATATATCTGACAGGTAAGTTTCATGAACAAAATGATATTGTTATGATACAATAAAGTTTGTTCATACTTACCTGGCAGATATATATAATCAAGTACCCACCCACCTCCCCTCAGGGGACAGTGGAAATAAAAATTATGAATAGAAAATGGGAATGGTTCCTGATACCCGCCTCCCAGCGGCGGAATGGGTACTAACCACCTGGCCGACCACTGCGTGTGTCGAAGTTTTTAAAATTCTGTCGGACTTTCAGAAAATACAGCTATATATAATATCTGCCAGGTAAGTATGAAACAAACTTTATTGTATCATAACAATATCATTTTTTGAAAGTAAATTGTGCTTTTCCTAACTACAAACCTGAGGTCCTTTACATTTATGGCCACCTCATGCAGCCCCTCAATCTGAACCTGGGCCGAAAGACAAGGTGGAGGGTTTACATCTAGGCAGCAGGCCTTCCCACCTACCAGACAGTAGTTATTTGCCTAACCACCTTGTTCAAGAATTTAACGGCCGTATTTCCAGCCTAGGCTGAAAAGTAATTCCTTTTGTAAAGAACCTCAGGTTTGAATAGCTAGGAAAAATACAATTTACTTAAAAAAAAAATTGTGATTTTAGTTATTAGTGCATTTTTCTGCAATATTATGTATGGTTTATCCAGTCAGCAGCATGGCTTCATCAACTTCAAACGAACACAAGACGCTGTACACTTGCTGCAAACTGCTAAGTGTTAAACTTGTTGCCTCTTACCCCAGGATGTCAATTAGCACCCGACTCCCGAGTGTTGTTTAGTCCACCTGCATATAAGTCAGTGCATGTATTGGGAGAGTGTTTCTTGTATTAGTGCTCTGTACCAGAGGTTCAGTCTAAAAATTTAGTGATGAGTTTGGCTCTTAGTGTCAGTTGTCAGGCACAGACATCCATACACCACTTAGGAATTTGTCACTACAGCATTTGTTGGCAGACATTCTCAACATCTGCAAGAAAGGCTCTTTCCCTAGTCAGGAACCTGAAAGACCACTTCTTTCTCCTGTGTCTTCGTCTTTGAAGGAGGAAAACAAAAAGAGACCGAGGAGCAAGGCTCTCCTCCCACGGCCTGTGCAGCATGTTAACGTACTTGTTGCACAATTTCCCAAGTTTTTCTCCCCTGCAGCCCAGCTTCGTTCTTTTTGATGGAGGAACCAGCACAGGAAGGATTACTTAGAAAGTTCTCTCCTCTTGGCGAGCAAGGCTCTCGACAAACTGGATAGTGGCTCGCTGAGAAATGAGACCAAGGGAAGTCTTTGCTCAGCTATCCCACCCCCTTTGTGCTTAGGTGCTTGGTAGAGGTACTCCACATACAAAACTGGGGAAGTTCCGTTCCTGGGGAGTGTATACCATCCTCCCAGGGAGACTTCTCCGGGCTGATTGACGCATCACAAAGATCGACTTTCAACATGGTGAAAGTTATGTTCACTCTTACTGAGACTGATCATCTCCTCAAGGACCTTTTTAGGTTTTTGAGGTTCTTAGTTTCTTGGATTGGTTGGTGGGCATCTTAAACAGGAAAATTAAGAATTGCACCCTTCTCCCTGAAGATATAGCTTCTGACTGGTGGAATGTTCTGTCTTGCACAGATAAGGGCATTAAAGATGCGACTCATGAGTTAACCTCGGTATACTCAAGAAAAGAGAGCTCTGGTGTGCCTTCACATCAAAGTATTTCACCGCCACCCCACCCAAACGTCACCTCTTTTATATTCTCCTTCCATTCAGACCGGAAATATCTACTTCGTTCTTCTATAGTGAGTGATATAGCATTGGATCTTCAGAAGAAGAGCACTCAAGACCTCCCCGCTCACTCTTCTAGATGCCCAGAGACCCAACCCCAGTAAGTACTAAGGGTGCATCACCACTTCAGCCCTCGCCCTTTCGAGGTAATAAGAGACCTTACAAAGAAATCATCAACAAGAAACTCAGCCAATAAGTGAGAATCAGGTCCTTCATCCAGCTGTGGAGCAAGACTCTTGCACTTTTGGAGGAAGTGGAAAGCAAGAGAGGCAGAGGATTGGATACTGTCAGTGCTGAAGAACGGTTACTCTATTCTGTTCAAAGAAGAACCTCCATTGGTCAACAAACCCATCGTATTTGACCACCTACTTGGTAGGCTCCGAGAGGTTTTCAGCACTCGAGAAGGAGGTAATTTCCCTCCTCGAGAAGAGAGCCATTGAGGGATGTTCGGAATATTAAATCAGAGGATTTTACAACTGGCTGTTTAAGGTACCCAAGTCATCGGGAGGATGGAGCTGGTATTGGATTTGAGCACCCTAAACTTTTTCTTATAGAAAAGACGTAGTTCAGGATTGAGACACCCCAATCTGTCATGTCATCCATTCAGAGGAATGAGTGGAATGGTATCCATAGATATGCAGGATGCTACTTTCACATTCCAATACATCAAAATTCCAGGAAGTGCCTTCGATTGTGTTTCAGAACAGAGTATACCAGTTCAAGGCACCATGCTTCGGATCAACTGTCCAAAGTCCCAGCTTGTTTCAGAAATTGAGTTCTTAGCTCGGAAGTCATGTTCAGCAAATTAGTGGATGAGTCTGCTCAGGACATTGGCTTTGATGGAGCAGTTTTTACACCTGGAAAGGCTCCATATGAGAACTACAATTTTACATGAGCCAGCTAGGACAGGAAGACTCAACCGATACATTTGTCTTCCCTATCTCGGTGAAGGTAAAGGAGGATCTCTGCTGGTAGCAGTCAGAAAACAGACTTTCTAGGGAAGTCTCTGTCACCTCCGAGCCGCCCCAACCTAGACTTTCATGCAGGCACATCTAACATAGGCTGGGGAGCCCTTCTGGCAATCGAGAAATTTCGGGACTTTGGTGCGAAGAACAGAAACAATAGCACATAAACCTGAGAAATGATAGCCATTAGTTTAGGACTACAACATTTTGCAACAGAAGTCTACAACCAAATGGTAACAGTCTACTCCAAAAGCACTACAGCCCTATTGTACATATGTTGGGGTGGGGTGGGGGGGCCTCATTCATTCTCCTTTTACGAAGGAGTAAGAACTGCCATTTGTATAGGACTATGGCATTTTGCAACAAAAATATACAAGCAAGCAATAATAGTCCACTTCGACAATATAACAACCCTGTCCTACTGTTACGGCCTCTGAGAGAGAGGTCCGCTTCAGGTTCGATATGAAATAAAAAAATTTCAACACCAACAGTTGAAAACTGGGGATAGAATATAGAAAGAAACACTAACACAACAAAGGTTTATTTACAAGCTTACTAACAAGGATAATGCAGAATTGTGTCTCCTATTTACATAAAAAAATAGAATCTTACACCTGCATGAACTGGGGGAACAGTGAGGTAATGGAAGTACTTGCCGGACAGTTGGCAACTCGAAACGATGGCTTCACAAAAGGAGAATTGCGCTTGCCGACGTCTTCTTGACTCCGTATTGCAGACAATAATGTCTACTCTTGATACTTGAAAGGCAGGAACTCCCCAAAACCTCTAGAGGGACATTTTCTTCTCTGAAGTCTGCTCAACGTCGAGATAACTTGGTCGTCCACTCCTGAAGATGGCTTGACCAAAATCCAACCAACTCTCGAGTAACTTTTCCTCTGATACTTTCGTCGGTCCCTTTTTCTCTTATCTCTCTCGGATGATCTCTGCTGCTGCTGATCTCTCATTGATAATCTGATCTGTGGCTCTTACTGAGGATATCTCTGTGACTTAACAGATGATCTCTCCTTCTCATACTTCGTCCGTCATATTTATACGGCATCCTGGGGGCGGGGCCTATGGCGAGCGTCACAGACTCCCGAGATTACCGGAACTTCTCCGAAGAATCTAGACGAGTATTCCATCAGAAATCGCGGCATTTCTCCACATCACGTCAGCGCCCTGACGGAGTTCCACAACACTCCTACCAATTCTAGAACCATCATGAGAACAGGCACCTCCAACACAATGCGCGAATGCCTCCTTACTGCCGAACTTCGCGAAAATGCGTTTTCCTTTCCTTTATCTTCCTTGCTATAAAGCAATTACCTTGACACCTACATAAAGACAGGAGGAGGACTCATTTGTTTTTCCTTTTATGAAGGAGCAAGAACTTTTGTGGGCAGACAGCACAGGACAACATTGTTAATCAGATTCATTCAGGGCAGACTCAACATACTGGTGGATGGTCTGAGTTGTCGGTCGGAAGCAGGTGCTCCCCACAGAGTGGGCACTTCATCCTGAAGTGTGTGAAGACTTGTGGAAGCTATGGGGATGACCACTAATAGATCTGTATGCAACTTCAAGTAATGATCATCTGCAGATGTTTAGTTCACCAGTTCCAGACCCCCTCGCATGGGCAACAGATGCCATGTTGCTGGATTGGCCGAACATGCACCTCTGCTTTTCCTCCCTGCTGCATGATTTGGGAGGTAATCAACAAATTTAAGATTCATCAGAATGGCACAATGATTTTGGTGGCCCCCTTATGGCCTCAACAGGAATGATTCCGGACCTCATGTCGCTGCTGATAGACTTCCCGAGGTTCTTCCACAAAGAGCAAATCTGCTCAAATAACCATATTTCCTCTGCTTCCACCAAGGACTGTCCACTCTGGCCTTTACAGGTTACATACTGCCAGGAAACTCCTCCAACAGAAGGGTTTTTTTCAAGAGCAGCTGCATAGGCTATCCCCAAATGCAGAAGAGCATCTTCTGACAAAGTCTGTCAGGCCAAGTCTTTAAAGATGGTGTAGAAGACATGAACTTTCTTTTTCTTTGACACCTTTAACAAAAATTGTAGACTTGCTATTGTACTTATGGAGCTCAAGAGGACTTCCCTCTTCTACTTCTACTAAGGGATATAGGGCAATGTTAAGCTGTGTTTCGGAGGAGTTGTGACCATTTTAAATGACCGAGACCTCTTGGATCTCATAGAGTCATTTGACACAACGAAGCATAAAAGTGCAGGAGCAGTCTCGTGGAATTTAGACCTGGTCCTTAAATGGCTGGTGAGTCCCAAGTTTGAACCTCTTTGGTTCACATCACTCATGGACCTTACTAGAAAAACTCTCTTCTTGGTAGCTTTAGCCTCGGCCAAGGGAGTGAGTGAGTTGCATGCCTTCGACAAAAGAGTTGGCTTTGCACAGGAGCTGCAGTGTACTCCTTGACATTAGGATTCTTGGCCAAGAAATGATCCTAATAAACCCTGGCCTCGTTCATTTTACAACAAGAAGAAGTCTTGTGGAGATATTATGCCCAGAGGAACAGGAGAGGACTTTGTGCCCAGTAAGGGCTCTACGATATTATCTGAATGGAACGGAGAAGATTTGAGGCCCTTCAAATAACTTGTGGTGCTCGGCCAAGAACCTGTCTCGTTCTATGTCTAGGAATGGTTTCACGTTTTTTTAAAGGACCTGATTAGAGAAGCCCATGCTCAAGTTGGTGAAGAGGACTTAAAGTTAGTGAGAGCTCTTGAAATCAGGTCGGTAGCCTTATGGAGGATGAAGCCAAAGCCTCCAGATTCAAGGCACAGAAGGATAGGGTTACCCTCTTTATGTGTGGAAATGTGGCTAGCTTTTTGCTGAAACCAGGCCTCATTTACAAGGCTGCAAACCCCAGGGCACTCAAGAATAAGAACAAGGTGTTGCTGCTCATCTTCTGGATGCATAATCCCATGGCCTGGATCACCAAAGTCCTTACAGAGTACTGGTTCCACCAGAGCTCCATTCCTTAAGTTAGGCAATACTTGGGCGACTTGGACATGGAGTTCAAGGTGTTGCTAATTATGGACAGTGCTGGTGGCCACCCTCTTAATCTTTATTACAAAGGAGTCCAGCTCAAGTTCCTCCCTCCCAACACCACCTCTCTCCCAAAACCCTGAAGTAGTGCCTCCCGAATCGCCCTGATTTAGTGCCTCTTGAATCACCTGAAGAAGTGCCTCCCAAATTGCCTGAGTCATTGCCTCCTGAAGCACCTTGACTAGTAGAGTGAAGTCTCAGTTTGGGTCGAATAGTGTTTTTGGTAGTCATTACTTAAGAGATGTACAATATGTATATGATTCTGTAAGATTGTTTGGTCCCATTGTTGTGTGTGAATGAGTCTCTCTCATTATCCACTTGTATGCTGGTGTAGAACACATAAGAAGGTACATGAATGGGATGTCAGTGAATGGAGGTCTGATACTTGCCAATACCTGACAGATAGAGAAAAAGGTTGTATGTCTGTGTTTGGAAGTCTGATACTTGCTAGTTCACATGACATATCAGTCATTCCCACTTGCCTTAGCTCAAGACTGGGGAATTGAGCTTGCGGAGTCTGTGATGGAGGGACCATGAGAGAGTGGTTGTATGACCGGGGGTGGGGCTTATATGCTACCGTAGGCAGATTGACAGACATAATGACTCACAATCGACCACATTTTTTCTGCAACATTGCAAGGCTTCATTGTCAGTTTTGGTAATACATTTGCACTATATATGTGAATCTTAAGGTTATAATTTTACAGCAAAGCCTGTTTGTGCGCCATTAATTGCATCCTGCCATCCAATATTTTCAATGTTGAGAATCATGCAATATTATTTCTACAGGTTAGAGTGAAACAAATGAATTATTAGCTTTAAATTATTTTTAAATAGTTAGCTGCAGAACTAATAGGCACCCTCCCTCCTACCCCACTTTTGCTTAACCCTCTTACGCCGAAGCCTTAAAAACCAAAATGTCCTCTTGTATGCCGAGGCCGAGTTTGGAGTGAGCGTGGAAGCGGAAAAAATAATTTTTTTCAAAAAATCACAGCGCGCTTAGTTTTTCGAGATTAAGAGTTCATTTTTGCTCCTTCTTTTTGTCAATGCCTGAAGTTTAGCATGCAACCATCAGAAATGAAAAAAAAATATCATTGTCATATATAAATATTGCGATATATGGTAGCGAAAAAAAAATTCATACATAATTGTATTCAAATCGAGCTGTGTGAAAAACGGTTAAAGCTAACGAGATACTTTTTTTATCGTTGTATTGTACACTAAATTGCAATCATTTTGACATATAAAATATTGTAAAACGATCAAAGCAACACAGAATAAATATTATCACAAAATGATGCATGAATTCGTAACGCGCGGACGTAAAATAATGTTTTATTAAAAAAATTCACCATAAATCTAAATAAGGGATTTTGACGAAGGAAAAATCTATTTCTGGGTGATTGGCTCGTGTCGCCCTATGAAAGGATCCTTAATATCATTCTTTCTAGGTAAAATTAATCTAAAATTACCAGAGAAAAACAAAATTAAGAAAATGTCAGTAAAACTGACTCGCTCACATCTTAAAAAGAAGTGTCGGTATGGTAATAGGGGCGAGTGGGAATCACTACCACGAGACATTCACCAATTAGAACTTCCAATCAGAATCCCCTTAAGAGAGAGCTGATACCAACGGGCGATGCAGCCGCTACTACTACTACTAGAGGACGCCACGGACAGCAGCGCCCCTAGCGGACATCCTTAATCTAAAAACATCTTGTCCTGCATGGGGGGGGAAAACAATATAGGGTGGGTTTCATAGGGCGACACGAGCCAATCACCCAGAATAGATTTTTCCTTCGTCAAAATCCCTTTTCTGGGCTCAGCTCGTGTCGGCCTATGAAAGAAGTACCAGAGAAACAGACAAGATGGGAAAAAGGGACAAATGAAAAGCAGTTGTAAAATGATGGATATAATATAAGTAAATCAATTACAGCATACAAACTAAGTACTTAAACTAACTTATTCTAAACAGTAATATAACAGAACGTTAGTAATTTAAAGTACTTAAAAAACAGTAATCACAGTAAAATACAATGATGCAGTGTAATATAAACAAAAGGGATTTACTTGAAAATTATTTACAAAATATACAAACACATTGTGTCCTACCCTAGCATAAAAATAAGGGTAGGTACACTGAAGTACACCATCAGTACAAGTGTGGATGTCCTAGCAAAAAAATAAGGGACAATCCACTATTATGATTCAGCGGCTAAGGCTAGGATATCCGAGTAGCATGGCGATAGGGTGAGGCATGTTGGATGATGTAGGTAAAGGAGACCTGGATCTGTACTACGACTACTATACAGTATCAGGGGAAACAATGTTTCCCGCTGCTACTGCTGAAAATTTTAAAGATTCCAAGGACTTTAGATAATGACGTTTAAAGACTGTCGGGGATTTCCATCCAGTATACTTTTTAAGATCCTCAAAGTTCATATGTTGAAAGTAATTAATTGAGGTGGCTACTCCCCTGATATCATGTGCTTTTGGGAATGAATCAGGATTGGCTTGTTTAATGAAGTAAGGATTTGTTGCCTAATACCTTTTACTGACAAAGTACCACCTTTTTCTCTCATGAAGAGAGCACCTGAGGATCTTGATGAAGTACGAGATAGAAAGGCTCTAAGAGTTGATACTGGGCAGAGAGAAGGATCCTGCGGAAGTGGGATAACTTTCCAAGGGGCCCACCTTGCAAGAGGATCCTCATTTTTGGCTAAAAAGCTACGATCCGGAGCAAGTAGAACTTCTCCTGATGGGAGGAATTCCACATGACCCGCATCCCTGGATAGAGCCGACAGTTCTGAAATTCTAGCTCCTGAAGCTAGGCTTAATAAGAATAATGTCTTTCTCAGGAGCATTATGAATGTACAAGACGAGTTGTCAGTATCTGAAGCGAGTTTGAGGACATCATTTAAGAACCATGAAACTGCAGTAGGCCTTTGAGAAGGTCTAAGTCTAGCACAGGCTTTAGGGATAGACGTGAAATAAGATTCAGTCAGATCTATCTGAAAACCTACTTGAAAGATCTTCTTCAAAGCCGATTTATGAGTGGTAATAGTGCTAGCTGCTAAACCTTTTTCAAACAAGATCTGAAAAAGGATATAGCTAGATTAACTGTCATGGTTGTAGTGTTCGATTCTTTCAGGAAAGATGCTAATTTTTTAACAGCTGAGTCATATTGTCTAATGGTTGACTCTCTCTTATCTGATTCTAGGAAGAGAATATTCTGTGGATCAATATTAGCATCTTTATTAGCCGCAAACTTCATGAAGTCCATAAAGTTAGGGTCTGGAGAATTCCTGAGGAAGCGAACACAGTCCTCATTTGTACTGATTGTGATAGCTTGGGATTGGGGATCCGTTGAGGTCGGAGGCCCAATTCCAGAAGAAGAGGATACCAGTTGCTCTTGGGCCAGTCCGGTGCAATCAGAGCTACTATCCCTTTGAAAGACCTTAGTTTGCTTAGGACTTTCAAGAGAAGATTCACTGGAGGAAAAACATAAATTTTTCTCCACTGATTCCAATCCAACGACAGGGCGTCGTGGCATAAGCCAGAGGGTCCAGGTTGGGGGCCACATAGCAGGGAGCTTGTGGTTCGCTTGTGAGGCGAAGAGATCCACTTGGAGACCTGGGACTCTCAGGCTTATCCACTGGAATGACCCGTCGTCTAGAGACCATTCTGATTCCAGAGGAAACTGACCGGGACAGAGCGTCTGCTATCACATTTCTTACCCCTGCCAGGTGAGTGGCAGACAGATGCCATTTGTGTTTGTTTGCTAGGGCAAAGATGGCTATCATGACATGATTCACATGCTTGGATTTGGACCCTCCTCTGTTGATGCAATGAACTACCACTGCACTGTCCAAAACTAGCCTTAGATGAGACTTCTTCGGGGGAAGCAGTCTCTTCAAGGTAAGAAATACTGCCATTGCTTCCAGAACGTTTATGTGAAGCTGGCGAAATTGAACTGACCAAGACCCCTGAACCTGTTTGAACTGAGAGTATCCCCCCCACCCGGGACAGGGAGGCATCCGTGTGAATGGTTAACACTGGAAGGGGATATTGAAGGGGTACCTTCTTGGCTAAGTTCTTTACTTTTGACCATGGACGGAGTTGATTGCGGAGGATCTGTGGGATTACTGACACTTGTCTCAGAGATTTGGTGTTTGCTCTCGATCGCCAAATTCGATTTAAATCTTTTAGCCTTGCTTTCAGGAGGATATCTGTTACCGAAGCAAACTGAAGGGACCCTAGGATTCTCTCCTGGTTTCTCCTTGATGTTTGTTTGCATTTGAGAAATTGCCTGACAGATTTTGCTATTTCCTTCCGTTTGGCCACTGGAATTGACAGATTGTGGGAAGACAAATCCCATTGGATTCCCAGCCACTGAAAACGAGACTCCGGGGTAAGTCTGGATTTCGTTTTGTTTATCGGAACCCCAGATGTTCCAGAAAGTGAACTACCTTTTTGGTGGCTTCGAGACATTCCTCCACGGTTGGTGCCCAGATCAACCAATCGTCGAGGTATGCTGCTACCATGATTCCCTGAGTTCTCAATTGCTGTACAACCACTTCTGCTATTTTCGTGAATACCCTGGGGGCTACATTCAGACCGAAGGGCATCACTTTGAATGAGAATGTCTGATTTCCTAGCCTGAATCCTAGGAATGGGCGGAAGTTGCCTGGCTATAGGGATATGATAGTATGCGTCTGTAAGATCGATGGAGCATGTGACGGCTCCACGCGGAAGTAAGTCCTTACTTGCGAGAGGGTAAGCATCTTGAACTTGTCGCAACGAATGAAAGTTTAGCTTTGACAAGTCTAAGATTACCCTTCTTTTTGTTGAGCCTTTCTTTGGCACGCTGAATAAGCGACCTTGAAATTTTAGATGCTTGACTCTCGTATAGCTCCTTTCTGAAGGAGTTCCTCCGCTAATCTGTCAATTCCTCTGATGGTTATTTGGTGGAGATGATTTGATTGGAGCGGATCTTTGACCAACTCCAACCCAACTCCTTTTGGACACGTATGCTCTGTGCCCAATTGCTGAACCCCCACCTGTGGCGGAAGAGAACAGCCTCCCTCCTACCTGGGGAATCCTCATTGTTGATGGGCGGTATGACCACCACGCCTCTCCTCTGAACTGCCTGCTCCTTGTCGCCCTTCCTGCGCCACGCTGTCGAAAGTAACCTTCTCGCCCTACCTCTCGGTTGTTTGTAGCCTTGAGCCTCATATGTAGGGTTGAAGGCACGGCGAGATTGCGTAGAGGTCGACGGCTGTGATTGATGAGACAACAGAGGATGGGCTTGTTCTGTTTCGAACTAGCAGGTTTGTCCCTTTTGGGTACCGGGGACGCCTGCACAAATTGCTGCTGTTGCTGGTGTTTTCTGATACGGCTGGACCTCTTACCAGCTTCTTTGGTTTCTTACCAGCAGTGGGACGGATTCTTGTTTCCATCTGTGACGAAATAACCCACCTATCTCTAAGGCTCTGGTTGAGCTAGCAGCCACTCGTGGTGGCACTTCATTAACACGGACTCTGGGAAGAGATCCGCTCCCCACATGCTAGAATGCCCAAGAGTCTATTAGGCTCGTGCCTAATGTGCACTCCTGCACACGTGCTTTCGGCAAATTCTCCTAGCTTGGAAGAGTTCGAAGCATCTGTTAGGACCGTCTGAACTGGGATTTGCGCAGATCTTAAACAGCGGTTCCGTCGCATATGAGAGAGCATCCATTTCCGTATTATAAGAGAATTGAGGGACCTGCCAAACCTGTTTTTCGCGCGTTCGAACTCTGCCCTGAATCAGGGAAAATCAGGCAGCCTTGGCAGGCTTTCTCGCCGACTGGTCCAGGGCGCAGTTCCGGTTTTGAGCTTACCAAGCGTGAACGTAGCTGGCAAGTTTCTCCCCACATTCCTCCGAAAGCCGGAAGAGCGGAGAAGTAGACTCCGCCTCCCTTAGACTGTGGCCTGGGCTCATCCTTGATGACTGCCCTGAAGGTCTTCTCTACTATTTTCGTGGCGAACGAAGAGAGCCTCCCTCTTTCCGTCGGCAATAGTAAAGGACTCTTATAGCCTGGAGCTTAGTGTTCGTGCACTCCCAGTCCTCAAGCAGTGAACCATTCCTCCGTGGGCATGATCCCTACTGTATAGAACAGACTCTCTAGAGATCTTGTCTTCCCTAGTAAGAGCCGTTAACAGTCAGCCTAGCTAACCGATGAAAGGCTGCGTCGCCCGGAGGGTAAAACCGAAGTCCTCAATCCTCCGGTTCCACACTTCCGGGATAGAGATCAGCCCATCCTTAAAAGGAGCGTAGGCAGCTACTCTCCATGGATTCTCCATGGAAAAAAAAGGGAAAAAAAAAGCTGGCAGAAGAGTCGTATGGGCGGGAGTTGGAGAATGCCAGTGCTGGCACTGGGGAGACTGTAATAGGGACCTGAGAGAGCCCAGCTACTCGGTCTCATTCTCTGTAACCCTGGTTTAGAGGATCTTGTATGGACTGTCCTGATTGAGAACAGAGTGCTCGCAGTTGTGCGAACATCTGCTCAAATCTCGTCCCCATGGCGGAGACTTGCGATCCACCAACTCGCCCAATGTTTTCATCACCACTGCTGGAAAGCATGGGGATCAAAGGACTAGGTCCTGCCTTCCTCCCACCGGCGTTGCCGGAGTGGGAAGCGGTGGAGGCAGGAGCAGGCATTGGCTCGCGGAGCGCTAGCCTTCTCCTTAGAAGCCTTGCTTCTAGATCTCTTCGAGTGAGAAGAACTCGGCTTGGCTTTCACCGCGTCGGCGTAGCAAGTCTAAGACTTCCTAGCCGAAGAAGACGAGACACTTCCTAGAAGTTGTCTTAGATAGATCCTTCGGTTCTCTCTGTCCCTTCACCTTTGGGGTACAGAGCAGAGCGGGAGAGCAGGTAGGGATCTCAGATCCCACAAAGCCTTGGAAAGAACGCTCGAGAAGGGACAGGAGAAGATCCAGGACACCCAAGGAAAGCCTTGGGCGCCCGACACACCTACATCAACCAACAAATCCTCTGCCCCTACACCATGGGCTCGATTTTATGTCCAGGGCAGCGACGTCCGGGAGCCGACTCCTGGGAAGCTACGACCCCAAAAGATTGCTGATATCTTGCTGATGGAGGCTATTAGAGGGGCTGCGGACAGTGGTCAACATACCCAGTTGACTTGCCCGCAGGGAAGATCTGACGGCCAGCTTCGTTGTCCAGGATGTACGGGCTGGCCTTTGGCCGGCGTCTTCCCGAAGCCGCCCACCCACGCTTTCAGGGGTAGCGAGGGCGACCCCCTCACACCAGTAGCCTGAAAGAAAGGGGCGAGATGAGCTTCTAATGGCGGAACGGGGTTAACAAACTTACGACTAAGAGTTGTTTAGTAAATGATAGGAAGCCTAATAATGGACTTACCCCCTCTCCCAGCTGACGCTAGGTCGTAGCAGATGGCTCAGGCTTCTGGGTGCCAGCGATCAGCTCGTTAAATGACGTGGCACAAGGGGCGTGAGACCTGCACTCATCGTGGCCGCCGGGGTCGTACAACGTCGCGTTGCACCCGGGACCTGACAGTTTTGGTAGCCTGTAAGTGGAAAGATACATGAGTATCAGGAAAACCTTACAGCCTAACGTTGCTCCGCTGGTGCCGGACGATAAAGTTAGATTAAACCATAGCCCCGCCATAATACGTGTGTAACCAAGTTTGGTTGGGTGTCCTAGGCTATAGCCGCTGATGGCGGGGACACAAAAAGAAACCACCCAGGAGTGGTGGTAAATGGAACCCACGACGAAAATGGCGGGGTGGTAGATATATAAATAATAAAATTAAACAATCCATCGAAACATTAGGTATAAGCCTTAAAATAACAATAAATAACAAACCTTTCTCCACCCGTCTACTTAGAAGAGTGCCGGGTAAGAAGCAGCTCCCTTCCGCGTAGCGGGGGAGAGATTTAAGGATATAGTAGGCAAGCAACCGACCACTAGTAGTAGCCCTCCCCGCCCGCTGGCGGACAGGAATCTATAACCAAAGGTGCCCCGGCTGGACGGGAAGGCTCCTTTCGTTTAGCGAGGAAGGTGTCTGAGCATGGGGAGGGGGGAGGAAGGCTCGGCGTAACACGGCGGGAGAGAGAGAAGGGGGGTGGTGGCCTACTCCTCCCCGCCTTCACAGACTACCCGCTCGGAAGCCCGGTACCTCATGAGTTGGTCGCCCTATAACCCCTGCTGGGAGGAACCCGCTGGCCACCTCAGAGAGGGAGAGAGAAGGGACTGAGGTTGTCTGACAACAAGGTCCCCCAGACCTCTATACCAGGTAGTGAGGGCAGGGGCAGGGTAGGTGCGATTGAACCCGTGACCGCAAGTGCCTAGGCCTCGAGCAACACAACCGTGGGGGGCCACGTGACCAGGCTGTACCAATATCAAGGAACATGCACCTAGCTAGCCTAACCCCTAAATATACATATATATTACATCGAAAGAATGGAAAAGACACTTTAGTAAAGAGAAGAAGGCCCATGAGGAGGCAGACTGTTCCAAGAAACAGAAGCCTACTCGGAGCCGCGATAGCCGATGAAGAGCAGAGCGGATGCTGGGCAGGATATTAATAAGAGCCCTAATACCTAAACTAAGAGGAGAAGATGGTAGGGGGTTAAACTAGCTAAACTCGATGTAAAGACAATGACGTAATATAAGTAATGCCCATAAGTATAAGAAGTCCCATTGATGAGGACCGGGAATTCTTAACAGGCAGCATGGCGCCACCACGAGACAACCGGGAACCGTATTATGACTCTATTAGGAGGAAAATACTGGTACCCGGAAGATAAAATTTAGTAAAAACATTACTATGGTTACTTAACTTACCCGTGCATTGCAGAGCGTTCCAGGTGAAGAATTGAATAAATCCCGAAAGAAGCACAGCACAGAAAAATATGCGTCTGACGCTAGCGCTAATATTTAAGGATGTTCGCTATGGGCGCTGCTGTCCGTGCGTGCCTCTAGTAGTAGTAGTAGCGCTTGCATCGCCCGTTGGTATCACTTCTCTTCTTAAGGGATTCTGATTGGAAGTTCTAATTGGTGAATGTCTCCTGGTAGTGATTCCCACTCGCCCTAATGACCATCCGACACTTCTTTTTAATAGTGAGGAGTCGTTTTACTGACATTTTCTTATTTTGTTTTTCTCTGGTATTTTAGATTAATTTTACCTAGAAAGAATGAATATTAAGGATCCTTTCATAGGCCGACCGAGCTGAGCCCGAAATTGTTCTAGAGACTTCGACTTTGTTTCAAATGAAGACAAATGATTGAATATTATGATACTGTAAGATTTCTAGCTTCGAATTGCAGTTTTCGACCTTTCGACGAGTTAAAGTTTGACCAAAGTCAAAATTTTATATATTACTTTTTATATGCCAAATATTACAAAATTGAGAAAAGCTACAACCTTCAACTTTTT
The DNA here is from genome assembly GCF_015104395.2 of Macrobrachium nipponense. Taxonomy (NCBI): domain Eukaryota; kingdom Metazoa; phylum Arthropoda; class Malacostraca; order Decapoda; family Palaemonidae; genus Macrobrachium; species Macrobrachium nipponense. Next base: position 9,642,158 of record NC_087208.1, on the reverse strand, counting down.
TGTTGTTTTTCTTCATGAATTTGCGCCATATTTTCATATATGAACTCTATAAAACGCCTAATTAGAAAAGGAGCAAATATTAGGAGAAGGAGACGTACGCTTGCCTCAAATCGGCGCGCGGAGGGAAAGAAAAGTTTTTTTGTGAAAAAAAAAATCACCATAAATCTAAATATTGTGCTAGACACTTCGATTTGTTCAAAATGAAGTAAATGACTGTATATTACTAGATTGTAAGAGTTTTAGCTTACAATTACGTTTTCGCTATTTCCGGTAGAGTCCCGAAAAAATTGGACCGAACTTAGTTTTTTTTTCTGTTTTCGTGATTTATATGCAAATTTTTTGAAAAAAGAGAAAAGCTCAAACTTCATAATTTTTTTTTATCTATCATGAATTGTGCCCATTTTCATATATAAAACTTTATGTAATGGCTACTTTAATTGTGCAAGCATTTCGACTTCGCAGAAATTGATTTTTTTTCGAAGAGTTACCGCGCTGGACCGTAAGGAAAATTTTTTTTTTTTTTTTCATAATTCACCATAAATAGAAATATTGGTGTTATAGACTTCCATTCATTGCAAATGAAGGTAAATTATTGAAATATTAATAGAATATTAGATTTTGTCATGAACTTACTGGCAGATTATATATATAGCTGTATTTTCGAAGTCCCGCGAATTTAAAAAACTTCCGACACACGCATTGTCGGCCAGGTGCGTTGTAACCCATTCCCTGCTGCTGGAGGCGGGTATCAAGGAACCATTCCCATTTTTCTATTCATAATTTTTCTGTCGCCGGTGCTGAAACAACCTGTTTTCAGTCCCCGTCTTAGATTTTGTAAACTTCCATTGCCGCTAGTATCCTAATTGTCTTTTCATTTTATTTACTTGGATTTGTGGCCTAGGCTTACGCTATCCTTAAATTGATTTGAATTTGCATCATTTTTTGCATAAGATATCTGAATCTAGTTAGGCTAGTTTCAGAGGGGTTGTCTGCAAAGATCGGGTGTGGCTACCGAAAGCTTCGTAGATCCGCACTTGGTATGGCACGAGGGGTTTGGTCTTGCTTCTTTGTTGAGATTTGTCATGTAGGAGTGTGGACCTTTTGTCTATTCCTAAGAAGACGTAGATTCGGATGTAGCAATTAAATCAGTAACATGTCTAATTCCTAAGGAAAAAGGTATGATTCGTAGGTACCAATTAATCAGTAAACATAAGTCAGTAGTGAACCTGCTAACCTTCATTAGACTTTATTTGGGGGAAAAGGAAAACCTAACCCTATAGTATGTCCCTACGGGTTATGAATATGTCTGCTAGAGGTGCTCGCTCTCCTTCATTGTTGTGAAGAGTGCTAACTTCTGTTATTGTTACTCCTAACCCTGTATGTTGCCTTCGGGCCCTAAACAGTGGGTCTTGTAGAGGTTATGTGCCCTTTTCTCTTATACTCCTTTCGATCGTAACTTAGAATCGAAGTGCTTGCTTTAGAGAGCACTTAAGTTGAGTGGCTAAGTGCAGTGACAGTCCCCCTTGTGTAGTGGAGGTGCGTCAGATCGGCCTTATAACGCCTCTATGTCTAGACCTCTGTCGGACTCCCAGACCACAGGGAGAGGGCATGTCGAAGCGAAGGAGGGTTTACGAGGAACCCCCACCGATCTGGCGTGCATCGGCAGTTTCTGATGAAAATCCCCAGACTTGCCAAAAGTTCGTGCACGTGCATGAATCCTGAAGGATTGCTTCTCGTCCTCCGAGGCTCCTCCCGCGCAAGGGTTGGAGCTCTCGAAGGACTCGCGCCCTCTTAAGAAGCTTTAGAGAAGAGGACGCTTCACGTCCTCTCTCTCGTCAGGTGAGGGAACGTCAGATCCGCCCCATAACGCTCTAGGCCTGGACCTCTGTCGGACTCCCAGGACCAGGGAGAGGGCATGTCGAAAGCCGAAGGAGGGTTACGGGGACCCACATCGATCTGGCGTCCCTTCGGTAGGACCCTGTTTGACGTTTCCCAGGCTGCGGAAGATCGTGCACGTGCACGAATCTCGAAGGACTCACGCCCTCTAAATAAAGCTTTAGAGAAGAGGCGCTTCACCGCCTCCTCACTCTCTCGTTATGCGTTTCAGTGAGAAGTAAGAAGGCGAACGTCCCTGATCACGTGTACTCTTCCACCGAGAAATATGAAAAAGAAGGCAGTTTCCTTTCTCTCGCTTGTTTTGACGCCTGTCAGGAGCGTGACGCTTTTCTGCACGCTTCTTTTGACGCTCGGCTTGAACGGGACGCTCTGATGGACGCCAGGCGCGCGCCAGTGGACGCTGAGCGTCCTCGCCAGTGGACACCGAGCGCCGCCAGCCGCACACCAGTTTGTATCCTGGCTGAACGCTTCTGTTGAACTCTTCAACTTCAAGCTCTTGTTTAAGATTTGAGCCTCAGAATGTGAATAAGCAGTGCTTCGGAGGAAGCTTAAAGTGAACAGACAACTTCGTCTTCGAACCCAGCAAGACCTCGGTTTCGTGGGAATTCAAGAGTCTCTTTCAATATTATATTGCTTTTCGCTAAAGGTGGATTGGAGTTAAGGAAGCTCAAGGGAGATCTCGTTTTCCTCTCTTACCCGCAGTCAAGACTTTGTGATAAGGCAGTTACGGGTTAAGGGGGGTGTAAAGGCCCTCACGTCTCGGCGACGTCAGTAGGATTCTTGCAAAGGCATTCATCAAAAGTACGCTCTTCAGGAAGCGCAAGACAGACTTTCCTTTGCACACCTTTGCCATAGTGCCAATAAATTTTAAGCTTTAGCAGCCATTAAAGTTGTGATACGGAGAGAATCTGGTTGGAGAGTTCTCCTCCTCCCAGGATTAGTTTGCAAGGCTTTTAGCCCATCTGAAGGGTTTTTCAGATGATGGATTTTGTTAGTTTCCCGAGTCGGGAATACGCTGCCCGAATTGAACTCGTCGTTCTAACCCTGCCGTAAGCCCTGTCCTCGTAAAAAGGATTCTTGCCCCTTTCTCGTTTGAGACGGGATGGAAAAAATAAAATGCTCGACTTCCCTCGATTACGTTTGTCATTCAGTGACTTCCCCCATTGACAATATACATCCGTTTTTCAATAAGTGGGTAATCCCTTCATTGACAAAATATCTCTTTGTCCCTAATGGGTTTTAGTTCTCATTGACAAACTCTCCTTTACTTATATTGCTAAGCGACTAGCTTCTTATTGACACATTCGGAAGAGCTCTCATTCGTCATTCGCAGACTCGTAACAGAATAGACTTGTAGACTACGTCAATGACGCTATGTCCAATACATAAAAGCTTGCGCTGTCTGCTTCGATTCCTAGTTTTGTCATAAAAACTTGCTGTCAGATATGTATGTAAGCTGTATTTTCGAATTCAGCTAATATATATGTCTGCCAGGTAAGTATAACAAACTTTATTGTTATTAATAAAATATTTTGCCTTTGCGTTATTTTACTACTGGTTGGTTCAAGTCCATATATCTTGCTGTAGTTACCTCTTCGGATGGCACCGAGAGGTCTATTGTCTATTTTCTGGGCTCAGCTCCGTGTCGCTGCTCGAATATCCCTTTAATCGATTATTTCTAGGTAAAAATGTACTAACACATAACCAGAGAATAAATAAAATTAAAGAAAGGTCAGTATAACTGGAACTCGCTACACCCTCCAGGAGGTGTCGGTATTGAACACTAGCGAGTGTGAGACCACTACCACCTCCAAATACCAATAGAAATCTCCCACAACAAAAACCCTCCATGAGGAGAGCCGACCCACAGATGAGCAGCTCGTACTACTACTACTCATCCCATGCTGCCCGACTGCTTCTCCTTAGTGGCCATCCTTTTCAAGTTGCACCTCACGAGCGGACGTGATATTTTTCCCCTCTGTGTTTTTTGTGCCCTTTCGTTGGATTATCTATGATGGAGCGTGCAGCTATTGCAGCAGCTAAAGTTAAGTACTCCATATTTATGGTTAGTCTGTTTTTTTCCGGCCCTCGGTTAGTTTTGCCGTTTTTTTAGGTATAAAATAGTACTCGGGTCGAAGCATGGCAGCATTGGTTCTGCGCGTGGTGGGTTTTCGTTCTCGTCTCCATACCTAGAACATCCATTCTCTTTGTACGCTCTATATTTTATTATCCGTTTTACTTAGGGTCTGTCTACTCAGGTTGGTCTGCATGCATGTCTTTTTACCTTATGTTGGACTTCTTCTTTTCCAGACCCTAGTCCCGGCTCTTAGTATCGGCCTCTGACTAGCTTTGAGGGGTAGACTTTCCTTCGGGTTAGTCGTACACTCCTGATTTTCTCTCCCTACTTTATTGTTTTTCCCTTTCTTTTATTTATTTTTTATACCATGTCTTTTGGTTATGGTTAGGTTTAGTTGGTCGTCTGGCTTAGCCTATGTCCTGGCTCCTGAGCCTATGCTACGCTCTTCAGTTCGGTTTTGCTTCCTATAGCCATCTCTCTGATCATCGGTTTTGGCCCAGTGGGTCCTCTTTGCTACCGCTTTTCAGTTCAGTTGCTTACCGCTATAGCCAGCTCTCCTCATCAGTTGGTTTGGTCCTAGGTTTTAGTTGTCTTATTTTAGCTTACCGTCTCGTGGTCACTACGCGATCACGACGACGCCAGACGCCTGCCCAGTCCCTTCCCCCTCCTCCCGCTCTTCATAGAGTCCCGGGAGGGTGGGGCAGTCTGCCCACGCTCGCTCCTCATACCCGAGCATGCCTCCCTCTCTCCCCCAGTCGGAGGGGCCAGGGAGACGGACCAGACCCAACTGGACGCGACCTCTCCGGCGTCTCGGTCCGGTCCCGGTGGTGATGTGAGAGGGGGTACTGGCCTTTCCCCCCATCCGTTGCTGTCGCTTGTCGCTCCGGTTCGCTCGGAGCCTGTATGGTCTCCTCGCTCTTTCCCGATTCCTTGCCTAATGCTCCCTTTCATGATCGGAGTCCTGGCATCTAGCGGAATTTGTTTTGTCCACCCAGTAAGGGTGGCCCGGAACATACAGTGTGTCCATGCTAACCGTACCGTATTGCTGAGTTACTACACTCGCTACGCACTGGACTTGTTTCCGGTTCGTTTGAGTTTTAGGTTTAGAGAGTGTTTTAGATAACTATAGTTTATCTTAAGTACCTAAACCTTTTCCCCCCCTCCCTACATGTTTTACCGGATCTCCGGGATTATAGCCTATTCAGGCGGGCAGGGGGGGTTATGCTCAATTTTTCCCGGCTCCGGCATGCAACGGAGTTCTTCTGTCCTGTTAGCCTGTAAGTGTTATTCTTTAGATACTCATGTGTCTTCCACTTACAGGCCACCACTGTGAGCATCCGGGTGCTCCGCCACACTTCACGGACCCTGTGGACACGAAGTTTGCCGGTCCCATGCTCCATGCGCGACTCTGCACGGGGACATCCGGTCTGTACATGAGACTTGTACCATATGTTTTTACGACTGTGCGCCAGCTTTTAGAAGGGGTTGGTATTCCATCTCCGGTAGCTGCTCCGCTTTCTATTTTAGTGCTTAAGTTTTCATCATCCAATTAACTTAAGCATCTAAGTTTAAGTTATATTTAGTTTAGGTTTAAGTGATTCCTTAATCTAACCTGCGCCCTCTCTTTCCAGCGCCGCAGTGAAAGATACCGCACGGGCAACCCTTGGCTGGCCTGGTTCGGCGGTTTTGGGAAGAACGCCGCCCAGGGTTAAATGCCTTTAATCTTGGAGAATCGTTGGCGCTGTTTAATCTTCCCGAGGCAAGGCGACAGGATACGTCCGACCCAGTAGAGTCGGCCCCTACTATCGCCTTCCATCCAACAACAGCTGGCTGCCTCATTACTGATCAAGACCCGGATATCTCCACAGACGTCGCGACGTTAGATATTAATGTAGAACCTATGTAGTTAGAACGCCTGTTGTTCCGAGGTAAGTAGGGGTGGACACCCAAGGGTCACCCTTGGGTGTGACTGTTTTCTCTACCTCCTGCAACTCTCCCATCCTTCCAAGGGTTTCCCCAAGACATGTGATGAAATTGTATACTCCTCCTGACGCTTCGGTTAGACTAAGGTCAGGGTCAAGCAGTGAATCCTGTCTAAAGACGTCGTCGTCTTCTAATAAGTCGATTCGCGTCATTCCTCCTCACGTAAGTCTCCGGCTGCGAATCCCGGAGCAGACAAGTCTAAAACTTCTACTCCGGCTCTAAGTCTCTCGAGGAGTAATCCTCCAGAGAGAGATCTCGCACCCGGCAGAGTCACCAGCTCCGCTACCCCTTGGTTAACAATCAGAGCCACCCTCACCTCCGCATCAGCTTCCGGCCTTGGACTCCAACACTTGGCCTGTTTGAACAGGTGGGGGCGACCTGGTTGGGTCCCCTAAAGAGTAGCCATGGAGCAAATGATCTCTCGTCTGTCGGATAGGATTACCTCCCAGGACTCCATTATAGCCGGGCTGAGAGACAGTCCCTCTAGCCTCTCCTTCACTTTCCATACGATGTGGAATCTCAGCTTCCCTCCGTATGACTCGCTACCTCCGTTCTCCGATGAACATCCATGGAGCGTAGCGCATAACGCCCCTTCCAAGACGGTCCTTATTTCCAATATCCCGAATTCGGAACTGCGAAGGATAGAGGACTTCGAGTTCTTCCCGGAGACCTCCAGCCTCCGTTCATAGTCTACGCTAGGCTTACGCTTCAGCCATGGTTCGGGATTATAGGGTGCCCACGGCGACAGTCCTCTATTCACGAGACCAGGCTCAGAGAGAATGGCTCGTGATGTTTAGAGGACATGATTGTTCAATACCAAGGATACAACCTTTCATGAGTCCCTTTACCAGTTTCACAATGGATGAGAGTACCCCGCTCCCGTTTCCCTGACAAGATCGCGAGTCCTACCATCCCAGCGGCCCGAGAGGGCCCATGCCTCAACTAAAGGAAGCAGATCCCACATCTCCGTTGCTCCCCTCGGCCGAGAATTGTGGAGTACTTGCCAACACCTTCTCAGCTTTGTGGCAAACTCAAACCGGACTGTCTATGGGAGTCATTGGTGAAAAGCTACCCAGGCTCCATACCTTATTCAGGCTGATTTGACGCAAAGTCGCGACTAGCCAGAAATCAATTAATTCTATGGCTATGTCCCGAGGTAGCAACCATAGCTTATGGTTCAGACGCTTTTTACGCTCATGACCAAGCACTGACTCAACGGTACAGTCGGATAGTTTGAGTTGCCACTGCTAGAACGAATTGTACGGAAGCATGTCTACAAGAGGCAACCATTCGACATGACCGAATAGGTTGCTCTCGTCTAACATCTGGGAGCAGATCTCTTCCCAGAACCTCTGGTGGAAGGAAGTTCATCGGAGGCTTTAAACAGGCTGAACCAGAGCCTTAAGGACCGTTGGGGCCATTACCGCTAAAGAGGAAGACAGACCTAACACCTAAAAGTAAGGGTCGTGGGAAACCTAGGCGCTTCCATCCTTACCAGAATAAGCAGTCACGCTTCCTCAGCAAGTTCGCAGCGGTGCCCCTTGTTCAAACATCCAACCTTCCACCTCTAAGGCTCAATCACAGCCACATTTTAGGTGATATCCCCTCAACCTCAGCCTCCACCTCTTACGCCGATCTCTCCAGCTTACAATCAAGCCTTCGGATTCAGCTTCACAGAAGTATGACGCTCGGTAAGGGAGTGCAGAGGTAAGCCGTTCCTTTCGTGGAGAAGGATCGGGGCCCCTGTAAACAGGGAAAACACTCAGGGAGCCGGGCGTTACGCAGAACCAATGAAGAACTTCAGGTAGGAGGGAGGCTGTTCACTTCGTCACCGTGTCACTTCAGCGATGGCTCAGATCATGTGTCAGAAGCCTGGGTGGGAGCTGGTTGACGACCCACCTCCATCAGACCTTTCCGTCAACTTCCTTCCAGGAATTGACAGATACGCAGAGGACCCCTCCTTCATAAAGGAGCTATAGTAAAGAGTCAAGCGATTAAAATTTCAAGGTCCTTGTTCAGCTGCCAAAGAAAAGCTCACCAAAAAAGAAGAGTAATCTTAGACTTGTCCGCTTAAACTAGCCATCCCGCTGCGACAAGTTCAAGATGCTCACGATCTCACAGGTCGGACCCTACTTCCGTGGGTCCGTCCACCACCTCTATCGATCTTACAGACGCTTACTATCATATCCCTATTGCAACACTTCCCGTCCATATCTGGTTTCAAGATGGGAGACCAGACATTCTCCTTCAGGTAGTTTCCCTTCCGACGCAACGTGGCACCCAGGTGTTCACGAACTAGCGGAAGTGGTAGTGCAACAACTCAGATCACAAGGGATTATGGTAGTAGCGTATCTCACGAGTTGGTTGATCTGCTCCACAGTCGAAGAATGCAACAGAGCCACACTGAAAGTGGATTCAGTTCCTGGAATATCTAGGCTTCAAGATAAACAGGTACCAAGTCAAGACTCACTCCAGAGTCAGACTTTCAGTGGCTGGGCATTCAATGGAATCTACTCCCCATACTCTGTCGATTCCATCACCAAAGGAAAGAAATAGCGAAGTCAGTCAAGCAATTCTAAGTCCAAACTGGCTCAAGGAGAGCTCAGGAGAGTGATCCTGGGTTCTCTCCAGTTTTGCTCAGTGACAACGTCTTAATGAAAGCCAAACTGAAGACCCTAACCAGAATCTGGCTCTCCCGGCAAATGTCAGGTCCAGGGACAACTACCTCTTCCTCTGATTCTAAAGCAATCGACTTCAGCCGTGTGTCGAAAGTCAGATTTGTCAGTGTGCAGTACCCCTTCAGTTCCCTCCACCAGGGATTAACCACCACACAGACGCGTCCTAAGCGTTTGGGGAGGGTATTCCCGTTCCGCAAGGTTTCAAAGAAACTTGGTCCCTCAGTTCAGTCAGTTCCATATAACGTACAGGGGGGGGGGGGGGCATGTCAGTGTTCTTGACTCTAAAAAGGGTTGCCCCACCAAAGTACTCCACTATAAAGCTAGTCTGGACAGCGCATTGGTAGTACATTGTATAACCAGAGGATGCTCCAAGTCCACGTCAATCTAAATCATGTGATGGTAGCCATCTTCTCCCTGGCATGACAAGTTCAGTTTGGCATCTCTCCTCCACTCCATAGCTGAGTGAGAAACGTCATAGCAGACGCGTTTATCCCGATCAGTTACCCTAGAGTCGACTGGCTCTGTACAACCAGTTCGTTCCATGGATCCTTCAAAGAGTCACAGGGCTAAAGTGGACCTCTTCGCATCCAAGCGAATCACAGCTCCCCTTTTACGTAGCCCCAACCTGGACCCTCTGGCCTATGCCACGGACGCCTCTGGCTCTGACTGGAACAACTGGAAGCAGATTTATGTCTTTCCTCCAGTCAATCTTCCTCATGAAAGTGTTAAACAAACTCAGTGACGTTCAAGGTCAAGTGGCTCTATTAGCCCCAGACATGGCCGAAGAGCAATTGTATCCCCGAATTCTGGACTGGGCCTCGTCCTTCTCCGATCCCCCACATCCCAGGCTCTCAGTCAGTACAAACGAAGACTGTGTGCGCTCCTCAGGATTCTCAAAACCCTAACTTTATGGATTTCATGAAGTTTGCGGCAAAAAGAGATGCGAATATTGACCCTCAGAATATTCTCTTCTTGATCCGATAAAGGGATTCAACCTTTGAGACATTATGATGCTGCTGTCCAAAAGTTAGCAATCTTCCTGAAGAATCTGATATTAGAAATCATGACAGTTAATTCAGCGTATCCTTTTCAGGATCCTTATTTGAAAAGTTTAGCAGCTAGCACATTCGCAACAGTCAGCCTTGAAAAGATCTTTCAATTTGGTTCAACAAGACTCTACCACTCACATATACCACTAGCAACTTCTCTGTCTATCCCTAAGGCATGTCTCAAAAATTATACCTTCCGCCCCATTTCATGTTCTTAATACGATTTTCTATAACACTGGCTTCAGAACCGATAATGACACATGCTCGTTTATAATGCTCTTAAGGAAAACCTGTTTTTATTAAGCCTTTTTTTTTAAAATCCTTCAGGAGCAAGAATTTCAGAACTGTCGGCTTTATCCAGAGATCCGGATCATTATTCATTTCTTCCCACAGGGAAGTACTACTTTCTCCGAACGTAAGCTTTTTTAGCAAAGAATGAAGATCCTTTGATGAGGTGGTAACCTTGGAAGTTACTACCCCTTTCCACAAGATGTATCTCTTTGCCCAGTTACAACCGTACGACCTTTCTGTCCGGACCTCCTCATCTCTTCGGTCCCCTCTTTAGGAGGGAAAAGGGAACTTTATCCATTAAAGCATCAGGCAACAAATCCTTTACTTATAAGCAAGCCAATCCTGACTCTTTCCCGACAGCACCTGATGTCAGGGCATATGCCACCTCCAATTATTATTTTCCAACACATGAACTTCGATGAGTTGAAAAAAGTATACCTGATGGAAATCGCCGACATTTTTTCAAACCCATTACCTTAAGTCCTTGGAACTCTGAAATTTTCAGCAGTAGCAGCGGGAAACATAGTTTCCCTGATTCTAGTTAATTTATAGTAGAAGATTCAGTCCTCCTTTCTACCTGCTTCACCCAACGTTCGTCTATTCCTACCGTGTTCATTACATTTCACCTGGTGTGCTTAGCTGTCTTTGATGATGATGTATGGGTGCCCCTTATTTTTTGCTAGGGACACTCACAGATGATTGTGGATTTTGATCTCATGGATGTTACCCCCTTATTTTTATGCTAGGGATCATCTCATTTATATGATTCTGGTTTTTGTAAATAATTAAGTCTATGGCATTCCTTTCATATTATCATGGTGTTTAATTTACTTATTTTTAATTGCTGTTATATATTTTTGATACTGCCTTTACACAGATACTATTTGTTACATGTAAGCCACTTTACCTCTGTACATATGTAATTACCTTATGATAAGAAACATGTTAGAATTAAGGGTAATTAAGCATATTTCTATTTTTATCACTGTGTATTTGTATCATTTTTAGCAATTGATACTCTTTTTTTATATTTACTTATTTTTTATTTGAGACCTATTCTGTTTTATTTATTTCAAAAAAAATTAAAAAGGGGGTTACAATCTTGTGCTATTTCTCTGGTACGATTTCGCGCGTGGAAAAAAGGGCGACACGAGCTGGCCCAGAAAAGGGATTTGCGTAAGGAAAATCTATTGCTGGCATTGGCTCGTGTCCGCCAGCGAATCCCAACCCTACCCATCCCTTCGCCAAGATTTTCCTGCTACTTCAGGATGGCCACTAGAGGCGCAGCAGTCGGGCAGCATGGGAATGGGTAGTAGTAGTACGAGCTGCTTCCACTCTGTTCGTGTCGGCTCTCCTCATGGGAGGGTTTTTTGTTGTGGGGAGATTTCTATTGGTATTTGGCTAGTGGTAGTGGTCTCACTCGCACTATGTTCATACCGACACCTCCTGGCGGGTGAGCGAGTCAGTTTACTGACCTTTTTCTTATTTTATTTATTCTCTGGTATGTGTAGTCACATTTACACCTAGAGAATAATGATTAAAGTATATTTCGCTGGCGACACGAGCCCAATCGCCCAGAAATAGATTTTCCTTACGTCAAAATCCCTTTATTTTAAGACATTTTTCGTCCACTCCCTGCAGGCCTTCCAGAGTTTCCGATTTATCTTTTCCCGCAAAAAAAAAAAAACAATGGTATGTTTCTGACGACACCAACGCATCGATATATTTTAGCGTTTTTCTGTTTCGCTTTAAATATACCAGCTTGAGAGGCTCTTTTTTGCTCAAAAATAACGGACCTATTTCTTTGTAGAATATGGTAGCTGGCAACCCAGACATAAAAGTTAAGAGACGACGTTCGTAAGCTGCTGGCTGCTGCTGTGTCTGACTGTCCAAGTTCCACCGAGCCAGGAAACAGATCGTGCTCTGTCCCATGCGCTGTAGGTTACGTCGCTCTCCCGGTGGGATTGACTGACTAACCGTATCTCTTGTGCTGGCGTTACGTCTCTCTGCGAGATTGACTGACTAACTGTATCCTCTGTCCTACAATCACGGACTTAGCCTAGATTGAGGGATTTCTTCCTGAATGAATACAACGTTGCATCGTTTTGCCTTACTATGTTTCAACAGAGTTATCTCTTAATCTTTCGGTGCTCTTTACCGCAACGGTATTAGAACTACGAGTCTACCGCAACATTGCCTTTTATATGCTCTACTGCTTAGGCCAAAGCGCAGCCTTCATAGGGAAGTAGGCATACTCGTGGAGGGAATGGATGAGCTTGCTGGGACCATTTCCCTTCCTGAAGAAGTTTGTTTCCCCTAATAGACCCTGCATTCAGACCACAGTTTTTTCCTACCCGGGAAACTGAAATATTATTCAGATCTAGGAATTAATTCTGAACATCTCTCGTGCGTCATGATAGAAAGAATGTGCCGACATCTGGATAGTGTTTCAGTGTCCTGGATCTTTTATCTGAAAGAGGAGTAAATGCATTCGGTCGTCCCGCCAGTCCTCGCAACGAGTTTTTTGGAACCAGTGGTCCAGATCAGCTCTGATATTCACGGAGCTCTCTCATATCTTAGAAGTATCGTCCTCCTCGTCCCTGCTCTAGTTTTACGAGAAAGAGCCTATTATAACAACAGGCTTAGAATGTAACGAGCTCTAGAGGTTTCGTTCCGATTGCAAAAGTCGTACGAATCGTCTCGATCGACGCCACACTTTTGACTCCGGTGGAATCTTTCTTTTGAAGTAAGTTGAAGTTGTGGAGACTTTAGGACGCCCTTCATTCTTCTCTTCGATATGTTGAGGACGAAAAAAAAGAAAAAAAAAAAAAAAAAAAGAAAGGCTTCTTCCTTCTCTGCTCCTTTTTCTCGATCCGGGTCGGTTACATTAACGCGATCCTATGATATTAGGGGATGGATGTTTAGTCCTCTTTTCCCCTTTTTCATCGCTTAGGAAATGTCATTAGGATTTATGACGTCACAGGGAGCGCAATGACGCTGATCGCCCGATGATGGCCGTCAGGATCCTTGAATTCACAGAGGTCACATCCTTCCTATTCCTTTCCTCAGGACCTTTCCGAGAGAGTCGGTCTACTCTAACTCGAAAGGTACCTATAAACCTCTCGCTCTGAGTCCTGACAACGTTCAGCTATCGAGAAGGTTTGACAGGAATAAGATGACGTCTTCACATTTCCGTCTGAATGGGATAAGCGGTCCGTCACAACTATTAAGAATACGCAAATATGTGTTACGGCTTTGGGCTCAGAGATTTGCGTCTGTCCCAAACAACAAAGGCCCTTCACGATCTTTGAGTTCTGTGGAATCTCGAAACTCCGTCACGCATCTACTTTTTGTCCACCTGTTTTCTCACACGAGTCAGACACTCGTGCGAGATCAGGCGAAACATGTATAGTAGCCTGAGTTTCTTGTTTGAGAGTCGTTTGCGTTTATACACCCCCGATTATCGTTAACATGTCCAGTTGGCACTGTCAGGCATTCTTCCTTCGGGACTGAATCGCTTTTTGCTCCTTGCTCCTTTCTCCGGGCACCAGAAGCTCGAGTCAGGAGTGATTCGCTGACGACGTTGGGTTGCTTTGATACCCCCCAAGGTTTCTTAGATTAAATCCCCCAGGCAGTCCAGACACTCATCCTTCACGAAGAATAGTGTCTATGGTCTTCAGGTACAGCTTGCTGTCCTTGATTCGTCTGACTGGTCACTGGTCGGGTCACCTGACTTTAGTAACAGACGGACTGACTGTGCATGTCCAGATCGAAGCGTTCAATATGGAACTTAGACGTATCTGAGTTTCTTGATGTCAAAGCATTCGAACCTCTCCTACTGTTACGTCTTGCATGTGATCAGGAAGGCCTTCTCAACCACCCTAGATACGACAAGAGGGTTTAGTGAGCTTTTTAAGCCATCGTCCCAAGTTTTTTGGCTTAGAGAACACAAGGCGGTGTGGCTCTTTAAGCTTTCGTTGTGGCTAAGGATGGAAACCCGTTTGTCCTTGGGCCAGGAGCTTGAAAGCAAGATGGCACAAGTTTAGTGGCAGGAGCCAGGAGAGTCCTCTGCCCTGTCAGGTTCTCAAGTTTTATTACATAAAACTCAGAAGTCGAATCGATTCGGGCAATCTCATGTTCCGAAAAAACCAGACTTGCCCAGATCGACAACACCCTGGCTTATGGTTAAGGATTTCTTTCAAATGCTCCTTCATTGTTTTTGCACAAAGATTTGAATTTTTTATCTGATGCTCACTAGGTGAGGGCGCGGCCCTCGGAAGCATTTTCAACAGAGCATTGCATCAGCAACATCCTGAGTACCTGTTTTAGCGAAGCAACTCTGTGTCACTCACAACTCCCTGCGGATGTGAAGTATGGCATATGAATCTGCTGCTCGCTAGGGCCAATACGTGTCTGCAGACACAATCTTGGGGGCAAGAAGTACCACTCATCCGATCCTGTAGAAAATGGTTAGGAGACTCTTATTTAGTTGTTGAGTCGCCGCAACGGCGACACTTATTAACTCTTAAGCTAGTTAACCACACCTTAACTTTGGCTAGGTTGGTCAGGTGGTGATATATATATTTATATTGTCTATTTTATTTTACTTCTTACCCTCATGTATGGTCACTATGGTCTAAGTCACATTGTGGTCACCGCCCCCGTTGACATATCATCTGGAGTGCACCAGCTTTATAGTCTCTACCTCGCTGGCAACTCTGTAAAGCAGAATCAGACTTGGGTTGACAGTAATCATGAAGTCGGCTATGCTAACAGGTGTAACAAGATGTAAAATCATCTGCATGCATTGGTTTTCCAAAATCCTTCTATTCTGTCCCTTCCACCTCCAACGGTGGGATTCAGCTATATATATATCTGACAGGTAAGTTTTCATGACCAAATGATATTGTTATGATACATATAAGTGTTGTTCATACTTTTACCTGTCATATTTATAATCCAAGTGGGTACCCCACCCTCCCTCAGGGACAGTGGAAATAAAAATATGAATAGAAAATGGGAATGGTTCCTGATACCCGCCTCCCAGCGCGTGAATGGGTACTAACCACCTGGCCGACCACTGCGTGTGTCGGAAGTTTTTAAAATTCTGTCGACTCAGAAATACAGCTATATATATATCTGGCCATGTATTAATTAACAAACTTATTGTATCATAACAATACATTTTTAGCTTACAATTGCGTTTTTTTACCATTTCGGTCCGAGTCAAAGTTGACCGAAGGTTGAAATTTTTGCACTTATCGTTATTTATATGAAAATATTTCAAACTTATAAAAGCTACAACCATGGGGTTGTTTTTAGTTGTATTGTGCCATGAAATTTGCGCACATTTCCCATATATAAAACTTTATGTAACTGCAATTTAAAATGTGCAAACATTAGGACAATCGCACGAAAAAATTATTCAAAAAGTTAGCCCCGGCGCGTACGTAAGGAAAAAGTTTTTTCTAAATTCACCATAAATCGTAATTTGTGCTAGAGATGTTCCAATTTTTTGCAAAATGAAGGCAATGATTTGAATATTACTAGAATATAAGAGTTTTAGCTTACATTTTTTGTTTTTCGACCAGTTCGGTAGAGTCAAAGTTGACCGGAAGTTGAAATTTGGCACTATCGTTATTTATATGAACATATTTCAAACTGATAAAAGCTACATCATGAGTATTTTGTTTGTTGTATTCTACTGAAATTGCACTCAGTTTCATATAATAAATACTTCTGTAACGGATCTTTAAATGGTGCAAAAATGATGTCAAAGTGACGAAATAATTTTGGAGATGTCACTGATACTTTTAGTGCCAATAAGAAAAAATTCACGCTTGCGCGCCTGTGTAACGCTTGTAAACAAAAACAACTCCTTGATCCGTGAACTCCCAGCATTCCCAAGGCGCGTGATTCAAAAGTTTTCGCTGGTAGGCCTTATTATTTTCCGCTAATTTAAAAAAACTTTTTTGAGTCGACACGTTAATACGCCCTCGGCATCTGGGAGACTTTGACTCGACGTTTATACGTCCAATCGGCGTAGAGGTTAATATGCCATTTTGATACACTTGCTTAAAGAGGAATGGCTTTGGTGTTGGAGGGAGCCTCTGTTGCCCCCCCCCCCCCCCCCCCACGCGGGGGTTGGATCCGGGTTTGTTTTGCTTCAAACAACCAGGAACTAGCGACAGTGGCCTAATTTCATAGGATACCAACTGCCTCACGCCTTTTGTTTTGGGGCTCAAGTTTCTGCATTGTATATGTATTCTATTGTGTAATATGTGCGTCTGTGTTATATGTGTATGCATATAGTATATGCAGTATACTTTTTTACTATTTTATATGAATGTTTAGGATTCATTGCTGGTAGGTATGTCAGCTATTTTACCCTCTCGTGATCTGATGATGCATAAGCGTCAATAATTTTTTTTTCTTAAGTGCACAGATGACACACCAGCGTGTCATATTAAGTTATTTTCGAAAAATTCAGAAAAATGCATCAATCATAGAAAACGTAGTTGTGCCAAGATGATAAATCTCGAAGAAAACGCCAAACTCAACCCGCTAGCTTACTTAGCTAAATACAAAACGTCAACAGAAAGTAGGTTGGAAAATCTGAAAATTGCACTCCGTAAAAATTTTGCAATTGCATTTTTTAATCATTTCAGCTCATAGCAACCATTTATATCAAATTATTGCTTTCACATGAAAGATCAACATTTCTTCACAATATGTAGAAAACCTCCGCAAACCTATTATTATTTTTGTCATGATGTTTCCAAAAATATCTTGATTTTTCTTAAAATTCAGCGTTTATCACATCGTTTTTATTATTTCTAGCCCCTCAGAAAGATGTTCGGTTGTTTAGGAAAAAATTCAATCATTTGCAACATAATAACAATAACCAGAAGTGTATGTCCCAGTTTATAGTTCAGACTACGGAGGTTAACCAAAAACTTTTTCATGCGCATGTTCGTTCGCCTGGGGAAAAGTCTTGTAACTTACACCCTTATATTTTGGCCTGTGCGCAAGAGGGTTATATGCATGAAAGTACCTGCAATATTATAATGCAGGTATGTATTCAAAATGATTTTAAAACTGGAATTGGTTCCGACACGGCTATCAACCTTCGTCCTTTTGACAATAGGAAGTACTAGCGCAGCTGGATAGGTCGTAAGCCTTTCGACCAAGGGGTCGGTAGTTAACTGCTTGTCCGACAGGCAGGGCGCGCGCGACTGGGAGGTAAACAAATCACTTTTGCTTTCGGCCTCACAGCTATTAGACGTGTGTGTTCGACGCTCTCTGCCCGCTTCTCGTCGTTTGCTTTCCTTGAGTATATGGTTGGTGTGTTGTGTAATGAATATCATGTACAGTACAATCATTTCTCTTTTTTCATTAATATTGAGTTATTGGTCAATCATGGCCTCTCCTCGCCTCGCTACCCCACGAGACTATCCCGGGTAAACCGAAGGGCGTAATGCGGAAAGTTTCCGCTCATTCCCGAAATTGACCCACATATATTGTGCGCTCGGGTGTCGGGGGCGCGAATGGACCCGAGCCGAGTCCTGTGAATTGTGTAATAATTGGTCGGAGCGCAGTGGAACTTTGTATGAGGGCGAGGAAGAAGCGAAGGCCTGCAGAAGGAGTCTTCGGAAAGTCTCCCGCGACTCCTTTGGTACGGACACTTCCGTCTTCTTTCCTGCCGCCCGCTCAGCTTCCACGTTTGGCTCTTCCCCCTTCGGGGGGGAATCTCTAGGTCCTATCTCCTCACCCTGACTTGTCGAGTGTGGAGGAGGGCGCCTGATACCCTGACGTCGAGTTGTACTCTGGGTCGCTCTATCCGTTCGTCTTCGCGCGAGCGGGTAGAGGATCCTGCTAATCACCACGACTTTTGCTTCCCCAGGTGTCGGTGGCGCGCGAAGGACACCTCGGACAGGTGTGGGGCATCGTTGGGGCTGCAGGGCGTGCCGAAGGTGTCCAGGGGCTGGCTCTAACCATCTCGCTGCTCCGTGGCGGTCACGCATGCGCGGTGTCCGACCACCACCACGACCCTTACAACACCTGGCTTACGCTTCACCTCCTCACCTGGTGGTACCCCCGCACGGTCTCTGTAACACCTACTAGCATCGGTGCAGGGGCCAGTTCGCCGTACCACGGTAGTGTGATGCGCCCCTGGTTTGCCGTGCTGCCGCGACCGGACTTCGTGTGCCCGAGAGCTCGCCCAATCGTGTGTGTTTTGATGTATATTTGTGGAGGGGGGGGGACCTCCACCAGTACAAAGGATGTCTGTCCGCTGGTCCGTTCCACTGGACAGCCTGCACAGCCTGCCGTACCTTGCCGTACCTGCCGCCGCCGTTCACGGACGTTCGTTGATGACACTGGCGCGTTACTGTACTGCTCCTGCCGTTCTACTGCTGTCCTGTGATGCTGCACCTTCTGACGTTGTTCCTGTTCCTGGCTGCTGCTTCCCCGATGCTGATCGGTTCGGAAAAAACCCCGGTGCGTCCGGGCCCTGTAGAAACAGATCGGATGACAGAATCTGACCGTCGGTCTGAGGAGGTTGACGCAGAGGAAGAGGAGGAAGGTGTCGTCGTCGTCTTCATCGTCTTCTTCGTCGTCGCTACCGCTCTTCCCTTCTTCTTCTAAGGCTCCCCCACCGAAGACGAAGAAGGTCGCCTCACCCCCCCCCTACGAAGTCTCCTTCGGGAACTTTCTAAGGCCCGTTCTCGCTCTGTGAGACGGGGTTCTTTTTCTTTCCGCTGGTCACCCTGCTCCTTCGGGGCAGACCCGTCTCTTCTTCCGCAAGGAAAGAAGACTACGGGGACCAGAGAGTGCCGGCTAACACGGCACTTCCTCACCTGCTGTTAGTGGTTCGGCCACGGCCCAGCAGGATCCGTCTCGGCCTCTCGTTCGCGAGAGGTACGCGAGTGTACGGTCGCCTAACAGCGACCGTGCGCCAGGACCAGACCTCTGATTCCGCTCAGCGCAGGTTGCACGGCACGGAGCGGAAGAACTGGTGACAGCCGCTCACGCCGACTCTCACCAGACCAGCTCTCGCTCTCGTGGCGAGCAGCTGGCTACCCGGGCTGACGTGACGGTCCATGACCGGCCACGTCTGCTGAGGCTGGTAAAGGTCCCCGCAGTTCGCCGCACCAGCCAACGGCTGGTACCAGCGAACTGACCCCGTGAGATCGCACACGTCTCCCGTGACAGTGGACTCGCCGGTCGCCTGACCGTCACTCTCACAGAGAGCGATCGGGTACGGCGCCCAGCACCAGCTCTCTGACACACGAGACCGGGGCCGCTGTTCTCGGTCCAGCCGTTCTCCATCAGCGAGACGGCTCGACTAGGTCTGCATCTCGATCGCCACCGCGGGTTGACGATCCCTGCAGTCTTCCAAGCCCACTGGTTCTGCCAGCGAGCGAGGAGGGAGCGCAGGTCTGCCTCTCCATACCTTTCAACCTAGCTCGGTTACACCGGGAGGGGGCAGGTATTGAGGATGATCGTGAGGGTGCGCCCTCAGGATCCCACCACGTCCGTCGTACGTACCAGGCCGGTTCTCGGACCAGCCAGGATCGTACGCCAAGTGGTTGGAGGAGACCGAGAGGGGTCTGTCGCTGTTCCCCCCCTCGAGGGAGGAGGGTCTCGGGAGATGCTCCTGTTTTGAGGGACTGGATGGTCCGACTCCGCAGGACCGCAGTCACCTCCTGAGATCCAGAGGAACTTTGCCGAGGTTATTGCGCTGATTCGTCAGCACAACGACCCTCGCGGAGGATCGCCGCTCCCCATCCGAGCCCACGTCCGGCTCTAGTCGTTCCTGGTGCCCGAAGAGGGAACCCGACCCGAACGGTGGGTTTTGCCGCGTTCCGGCTTGCAGACTCAGTGCTGGACCAGGTTGAATCGCTTGTCTTCCGTACCAGACGGTTCGCTCAAGTCTGGCAGTCGAGCAAGCCTGCTTCCTCCTACTCTGCTGCGACAGCGGCGTTTTTACGTGCCATCTGAAGACCCGATGCCGCCCAAACAGGTGAACCCGGAGTTAGCCAGGCTGACTCCGGGTGTGTCTCGGCAGCAGCTCCTGTCCGAGAACCTATGGTTCTCGCTAGCAAGAGGCACTCGGCCTGGAATCTACCGCCATTGGCAGCTTTCCAGGCCGTCTCCTGGCTAGATCTGTGGTCCTCACAGTATCTAAGGTCGCAGCCAACTCGGGGGGAATTTCTCCCGAAAGATGACTCGGCCTTTAGGAGACTTTTGCCAGTCTGGAGGAAGAGCCATCCTCCTTCCTTGGCCACCAGACGGTGAACCTGTGGGCCAACCTGGTTCTCCGACGAAGGGACGCTGTCCTTACTCGGGTTTTGGGTTTCCAGGGCGGCCGGGCGTGAAGCGGCGTTGGGACTTCGCAACGGACCTTTACGGAGTTCCACGTCTCTCTTCCCAGGAGAGATGGTGGACGCTGCGGTGGACAGACGGCGCACTGATGACAGTGACCGTCTGGTTCACCAGGCAGTCTCGAAGGCTTCTGGGCAGCCTCGGACTGCGGCCAAGTCTAAGAGCTCGGCTAGCGCTTCCTCGGTGGCTAAGACGGTAGCTGCGTCGAAGCCCCGGGGAAAGACTCTGTCTTCTTCGACTTCTACCAAGGGGAGCCGTAACCAGCCCTCCTCCCAGCCCTCCTCCTCCCGTGGAGGCTCTGGGAAGAAGTCGAAGAAAGGGAGGAAACGCTAGGGACGGCGTTCCCCCTCACCTGCTGCCGGAAGTGGGGGGGTGCCTGACCAGCCATTGGCAACTTGGCAGCGCTACGGCGCCGAGACCTGGATTGTAGATGTCCTTCGGGAGGGATATCTATTACCCTTCGAATCTCGGCCGGCCACCCCTCACTTCCAACCCGGTCCAACAGCAGTCGTACGTTCCAGGGTCATCGAAGGACGTAGCATTGAGACAGGAGATCAAGACCATGCTGAGCAAGAGAGCTGTAGAAATCGTCACGGATCAGTCACCGGGCTTTTACAGTCGACTCTTCCTGGTGGAAAAGTCTACGGGAGGCTGGCGCCCGGTGATAGATCTCTCTCCTCTGAACGTTTGTTCGCCAGACCCGGTTCACGATGGAGACGGCACGCTCAGTGCTCGACTCCATCAGGGAGAACGATTTCATGCTTTCGGTGGACTTGAAGGATGCGTATTTCCAAATACCCATTCATCAGTCCTCCAGAAAAGTACCTCCGCTTCATCCTCGACGGGACGGTGTACCAGTTCAGGGCACTTTGCTTCGGTCTCTCAACCGCCCACACAGGTGTTCACGCGAGTGTCTCTCTGGTGTCTGCTTGGGCCCCATTCGCACGGGATACGTCTGATGAGGTATCTCGACGATTGGTTAGTCCTGGCGAGCTCCCGCTCGCAGTTGCTACAGGACAGGGATCGACTGCTCGAGTTCTGTCCGCGATCTTGGGGATCGTTGTGAACTTCGAAAAGTCCGATCTCGAGCCCAAGCAGAGGATGAAGTACCTGGGGATGCTGATTGACACGGTAGCAGGGCGAGCTTCCCCGCAGACTCGCGGGATCAGCAGATTCAGGGAGGCCAGCCAACCAGTTCCTGTCTCGGCAGGAACAGGTAGCTCAGCGATGGCAAGTCGTGATCGGACACCTGTCGTCACTCGAGAAGTTAGTCCCTCACGGGCGTCTTCACCTGCGGTCTCTTCAGTGGAGACTAAAGGAGAGTTGGTCACAGGCGACGGATCCCCAAGCTTTCCAGTGTCACTGACACCGGAGGTGAGGCAGGACCTAGCCTGGTGGCTGGACGACAGGAACCTCTTAAGAGGAGTGCCTCTGCGCACTCCCCCCCCGGACATGCAGCTGTTCTCAGACGCATCGACCGAGGGATGGGGCGCACACCTGGAGGAGTTGCTGACTTCGGAGAGTGTGGACGAGAACGACAAGCACCTTCACATCAATGTACTGGAACTCAAGGCAGCGTTCCTCGCTCTCCAAGAGTTCCAGGACCGCTTGATTGGGACACTCAGTGGTGTTGATGTGCGACAACACCACGGTAGTGGCCTACGTCAACAAACAGGGGGGCCTAGTGTCTCTCCCGTTGTACCAGTTGACTCGGCAGGTGCACGAGTGGGCCGAGGCACACTCAATAGAGCTGTCGGCACGCTACATTCCAGGGAAGAGGAATGTAGTAGCAGACACGCTCAGCCGTCGGGATCAGGTGATAGGGACCCGAGTGGGTCTCTACACCAGGACGTGGCGGAAAGGCTCTTCGACCTGTGGGGGCGACCAGTCGTGGATCTGTTCGCCACCCGGCACAACAGGAAGCTCCAGGTGGTTCTTCTCGGCCGTGCCGGACCCATGGGCAGCTGCAGAGGACGCTCTTCAACACCCGTGGGACAACCTCATTCGTCTATGCCTTTCCGTTCAGCCTGATTCGCAAGGTGATCAGTCGAGCACTGGTACACGAATCTCAGGATGATCCTGGTGGCTCCCAGCCATTTGGTATCCGGACCTGCTGGCTCTTCTCGCAGGAGAACCGAGAGAGATTCCCCCTTGGCACAACCTTCTCGCCCAGCCACACGTCGAGCGGTACCACCGAGCAGTCCATCCCTACGTCTTCACGGCTGGCTGTTATCCACCATCTCTTGCGAACGAGAGGCTTTTCTCGTAGCGCAGCAACAGAGATGGCTGGAAACGTCCGTCAGTCCTCTGCAGCTGTGTACCAGGGGAAGTGGGCCGTCTTCTGTGGTTGGTGTCGTAGACGGGGTCTATCTCCTCTCAGAGCCACTCTTCAGCAGGTAGCGATTTCCTCGTTTTTCTTCGCCGAGAGAAGCTCCTCTCAGTCCCCACAGTCAAAGGATACAGAGCCGCCTTGGGCGCTCGTCCTGAAACTGAGGGGATTGGACATCTCGAACTCGTTCGAGATCTCCTTGCTTATGAGGAGCTTCGAAAGGTCTTGCCCACCCAGGGAACTCAGGCCCCCTGCGTGGGATGTGACTCTCGTCCTTAGGAGTTTGACTCGAACGCCGTTCGAGCCACTCCGAGAGTCGTCAGACAGGGATTCTGACCCTCAAGACCCTCTTCTTGCTGGCCCCTGGCATCGGCGAAGAGAGTAGGGAACTTCATGGTCTTTCCTATGATGTACGACATTCCAGGGGATGGGGATCTGTGACGCTCGATTTCGTCCCGAACTTCGTTGCGAAGACTCAGAACCGTCGATCCCTGACGACAGGTTCGAGTCATTCACGATTCCCTCCCTAATGGACTTCACCGATAATGATGCGGATAGATGCTGCTTTGTCCCTGTGAGGGCGCTACGGCGCTATCTGAAGAAACTCGACACCTCAGGCCTGAGTGTCGACGCCTCTTCGTTAGCACCGGGGTAACCAAGAAAGAAGTACCAAGAACACTCTTTCATTCTGGCTGCGTGAGGTCATCAGGAGGCGTATGAGGCTGATGGTAGTGACGACATCCGTACGTCCCGTCCGAGAGCTCACGAAGTCAGAAGTATTGGCCCCTCGTTGGCGTTTCGTAAGAACTTCTCCGTGGCGCAGGTCCCTGAAGGCAGGGGTCTGGTCTAACCAGACTACCTTTACGTCCTTCTACTTTCGGGATATGCCCACAGGTCCTTGGATACCTTTTCCTTGGGACCCGTGGTGGCTGCTCAACAAGTTGTGTAGCAAACCCAGACCCTCGCAGGCTGAAACAGCATCGAGTCCTGGTGTGACTGTGTGGATGGATGGTGTGAATGAGTGAGTGACTGGCTCCCTCTTCCCGTCTTTTCCTCCTCCTCTACCTGTGGGCAGAGGGCCACGGTCGTCACTACGCTGGATGAGGACGAGATGCAGGTGAGCTATATGACAGAGCCCCACCTATCCCTTTCACTAGGGATAGGAGCAGAATATCCACCACTTCCTCCTACAAGGGGGGGAAGTGGATGCCTACAAGAGTCAAACCCATGTCTTTATATTTGCTCCTGTACAGGAACAAGTTCTTACATTGCTGGTACGAAGAGATACGCTTGCCTCTCTCTTAGTACTCGGTCCAGAGGTCTGACCATTGATCCTGCGGTGCACACCCCGCCATCAATCGGACAGAGGCTTGGATCCCTCCCTCGCTCTTACGACCAGGGAGGCTTCCAAGGTTGGGCGAAAACACCAGTCTGTTTCACAAAAGACTCAGATTCCACCCACCAAGAAGTGAGTCTTCCTATTGTAAAAGGACCGAAGGTTTGTATGCCGTGTCGGAACAAATGACAATTTGTCCAAAATTGCATTTTTCCTAACTATACAAACCTGAGGTCCTTTTACACATAGCCCCACCTCATGCCACCCCTCACTCTGGCAGTTTTTGCTTGGGCCAAAAGCAAAGTGATTTGTTTACCTCCCAGTCGCGCGCGCGCAGCCTGTCGGACAAGCAGTTAACTACCGAACCCCTTGTTCGAAAGCTTACGACCTATCCAGCTGCCGCTAGTACCTTCCTATTGTAAAAGGACCTCAGGTTTGTATAGTTAGGAAAAATGCAATTTTGGACAAATTGTCATTTCATAACATGACTTTTGAATGCTATGAAAGTATGGTATAATATGATTATATAATGATTTAAGAAATTATGTTAATTTGAAAAATACAATACAGGCAGTCCCTGGTTACCAGCAGACTTGGTTATCGACGATCTGGTTTTATGGGGCTTGTCTAGCATCATAAAATCGGCAATTCTTGGCACCATAACGGGCAGAGTTCCTGTTATCGGTGCCATAAGTACAACCTTATGGCGCCATAAGGGTTCTTTTTGGCATAACATAAGGGTTTTTCCATAAGGTTTTTATGGTGCTGATAAACCCGTTATCAGCACCATAATTTGCCATTCTGGTGCCATAGTATCGCTGAGTTTTGGTTAAAGGCGGTTTTTCACTTATCGGCGGCGCACACCCTGGAACAGAACCCTCACTGACCGGGGGATGCCTGTAATGTTTACATATTAAGATTTTTATTTGAGAGAATAAGAGAGAGTTGATGTTCTAGTCAACGAATTACTCAGAATATGAGCAGTCAAAATTGTACTCGTAATATTCCCGTAAGAAATACCACCCCTCATGGTGTGCCTTGTGCTCAGTGGTTGTTTGTAGTGTACCTTCAGGCCCAGCTGCAGAGCGCTCTGCATTTACTTTTCATTCTTTCCCTTTGGGCTTTTCCCTCCCAGGTTTTTTAATGTCTTCAAGTTACCGATCTTCAATTTTCAGTTCTCATTTATGACGAAATCATATAGACAAGACTTAATGATAGCTAAGTGAAATAACTACTAGTTTTGAAAGAATTTCTTGTCTCTAGCATATGTCCATTTTCTAATTTGCAGTACTATTACAGTTAAATTTAACTTGTTTTTTATTTTCAGGTTGAAGCAGGCATATTGTAACTTTATTGTTCATTACTGATGGTGGCATCGTGCTTGTGGGAAAGTAGCTATGGACGCTCTCAGGCCGGGTGAGATTCAAACAATCAAACCTCACCCCGTAGATTAAATCTTGATGCTGGAGTTCGAAGAGTGTCGTCATCCAAAGGCAGTGATGGTCACACAATTGCACTTTCAACTGCTGGCCAAGTTTACACTTGGGGTGATGGTAAGAGAATTCATATTGACCATCAATCTTATAGACATTCTCTCTCTCTCTCTCTCTCTCTCCTCTCTCTCTCTCTCTCTCTCTCTCTCTTCTCTAATCTCTCTCTCTCTCTCTCTCTCTCACTTGCTATGTAATATTTTATTATAGTGATCTGGTCAAGTTATAATATTTTACAATACAGCACATTTGTAGTTAAGGATGATGTGTATCAGAGGTGATGAGGAGGTGAGTTTTATGATGTTGATGGCATCAGATTATTGGATTGAAACAAAGAACAAAGAAACCGCTATAAGTGTCTTAAGTACATTTACCTTGGAAATTCTCAGTTTAAGTTTTCTGACAAAACTGGAAAAGGTCCCTGTCCCAAACCAGTCTTTCCCAGGAACTTGTCAAGAGGTACCTCAACAGGCAAATCCCCTGAGCATGAGTCCATGTCAACACTAGAGTAAAGACTTGAGAACACCTGTGGAGCTGTTGTCAACCTGGAAAGAAGTGGAGGAACTTCTTGAACGTAGGGTGGATAGGAATCTGGAAGAAGGCGTCCTTCAAGGCTACAGACTAGACAGCATGAAGTCATTCTCCCTCATGGCTGCCAAGACTGTCCGGGGTGTCTCCATCCTGAACCTCATCTTCCTGATGAAGTGGTTAAGCACTGAAAGATCTATAACCAGCCTCCAATCGGCAGTGGCCTTCAGCACTAGGAAGCTTTGACTGTAAAACCTCGGAGAGGGAAGTATACTACCATTTCCACTGCGGTCTTGTCCATCATCATCTTCACTTCCTCCAGGAGAGCTAAGTGTTTCGGGGGTGTTGGGTGTATGTCAAGTGCAGGAGAGTACCATCAGAGAGAGGAGAAGGGAAAGTCTAAACGGAAGTAGACACCTTTCCAAAGGACTACTCACATACCACTCCATGCAACTGCCTCACAGGCCCATACCCCCCACTGGAGGGCTAACTGGGTGGGTGGGGAATGGTTGGCCCTCTTCCATCGAGGCCCTTTGGCCTTGCCTCTGCCTCTAGCCCCCTCCCTGGTTTTGAAGAGGGAGACTGAAAAGGATGCTGCTGCAGCTAATCTTTGGAGTAGGTGGTGGGTTGAGTAGCCTTAGTCAAAGCTGATGGTCTCGAAGGCTTTTGAGAGGAGACTGCCTATTTTTGCCTTGGAGCTGGCAGGCGAGACAGCTGACAATCTAGTCACTTCCTGCTGGACAAGGCAATCATTGTCAGACCACCGTCTGTCTTATCGCAGCCTCCGACTGATCCCTAGGCAGAAGAATTTGGGATTCTAGAAGCCCCCCATTCCACAAAGACAGCAAAGAATCTGTATCCACAGAACAAGCTACTCTAAAAAAATAGGGGTTGCAATCCCTTCTAATTAGGAGCAAGTTAGCCTACAAATCTGTGATAAGATGACCCAGGTATGAAATGACCTTACACCAGATTGAAGTAACCTAATGAAAGGGTCTGCTTACAGATCATCTTGCAGAATGGAGAAGAATTCCTAGCCACTGCATATGACCACAAATCTAGCCATGAGACAGTCTGAAAGGTAGGAGTTTTGACTCCAAGGTAGAACCTTCTTGAAAAGTTAACGAAGGTCCCTCAGACCTAACTTGATCCAGGGTTAATCCCGGTTTTAACCGAATTAAATCAGAGTCAACCTGCCTACTCATCAGTGGCACAAGGTTTGTAGAATAGTATTACTTATGCAGAGTAAGAGGAGGGGGAAGCAGGTTGAACAATCTGTTGGAATGGAGAGAATTGGTCCCATCCCAAAACCAAAGAATTCACATGAGACAAAATCGACTTAGCATGCCCTGAACAAGGCAACTCAAATGAAGTTTTCACATCATTCTTTGGTCCAAGCAAGGCCTCTATGCATATAGGGGTCATTGAAGATGAAGTCTCAGTCTTCCTAGAAAGATTATTGTACTCACGAATGAGATCAATAACCTCCATGTAGGAAGAAAGAAACTCTTGTCCCTCCCGATCCTCTGTATCCTACACCGAAGTCTGAAGCCCTGAAGTAGACTGAATAGGGATCCCGATCTCTTCCTCTGGCCACTGAAGTATTCCTCATCTCTTTCCCCCAAAGAATCATGTCCACAAATGAAGGAATTCCCTGTTATGTTCATCTTGAAAAGGCCAGTTAATTTAAGACTATTTGACATAAAACCTACACATCTAACCTAACAAAAAGTAAAAAAATGCAGAAATCAGATACATATAATATTCTTAGTGGCTTATGGCATTTTAATTAGGTTGCAAACTCTTCTCATAATAATATATGATCTCTTATACAATGCACTGGTTACCATGCACCTGGGCTCACAAGAGTATGGACAGTAATTTGGCATCATCACATATGACCCACTGCTACTCATCTGGCAATGCAAATTCAGGTATCAGAATTGGCAAACCTTTGATGACATCTTTATTATGCTTTGCCCATACCATATTGATATTGTCTTTTAGCAAGTAAGCTATTATAAAATAATTGGTTGCTGTTATTTTGTGGATAAAACAAGTAGACTTGGAATGATTGAATTTTTAAGATTCTGAGCTGCTAAAGAACCTCTTATTTTTCTATTGTTAGACCAAGGTAAATCTAAAGTGAAAACTTTGTGTGCGGATGAATAGAAGAAATACGTATTGATGTTTTGCCGTATAGATATGTTTTTTAGTTCACTTGTTAAAACATGGAGTAACCATAATACAGTATACAGTTTTTAATTCATTTGCATGATACAGCCTTTCACATTTTTTTTTCCTCCAATTTCATGTCTAAGATATTTACTTAGCAGTATTTTAACATTCAAGAAATTAAATGTTATTTTTTGTTTCTAGGGGATTATGGAAAATTAGGTCATGGAAACAATGTAACTCAAAATATCCTAGAGCCATAGCTGGGCCACTGTGTGGAAAGATAGTACGGTGGGTGTCGGCTGGATATAGGCACTCTGCGTGTGTTACACAGGAAGGAGAGTTATACACTGGGGGAGAAGGGGACTATGGCCCCGCCTTGGTAAGTGATTTTTATTGCATGAAACTTAGTTTTTTACTGAATCTTAAATTTTGTTTATCTTGAGTAGTTTGAATGTGTTTATGAGAAGGTAGGGAAATGGGTGGGGACAGAAAAAGATGAAGGGAAGAATTTTCATTTGAAAAGTAGTTATATGTTATTATATTGTTATAATTTTTTTTTCTTTTTTTTTTTTGCTCTATCACAGTCCTCCAATTCGACTGGTGGTATTTATAGTGTAGGGTTCCGGGTTGCATCCTGCCTCCTTAGGAGTCCATCACTTTTCTGCATGAGTCCTGGAGCTACTTCAGCCTCCAGTTTTTCTAGATTCCTTTTCAGGGATCTTGGGATCGTGCCTAGTGTTCCTATGATTATGGGTACAATGTCCACTGGCATATCCCATATCCTTCCTATTTCTATTTTCAGGTCTTGATATTTATCCATTTTTTCCCTCTCTTTCTCTTCAACTCTGTTGTCCATGGTATTGCGACATCTGGTCTATTTGCATGTATCACACTATCTGTTCTGGATACCATAGTCCCAGAGGATCTTTGCCTGATCGTTTTTCTATCACTCCCTCATATGGGAGAGATGTTATTTCCATCTATTGTTTCTTTGGATAAATGTATCTGGTTCTTAGGGCCTGATCTTGTGCCGCTGTTATCATTCCTACAGTTTCCTTCTTGAGCTCTGCCCTCAGTAGCCATTGCCATGTGTCATCACTGGCCAGTTCTTTAGTCTGTCTCATGTATTGTCCGTGCATTGGTTTGTTGTGCCATTCATCTGTTCTGTTTGTCATTCTCCTGTCTGTATATTTCTGGGTCTTCGTCTACTTTTATCAGTCCTTCTTCCTATGCACTCTTGAGCCACTCGTCTTCACTGGTTTTCAGATATTGCCCCAGTGCTCTATTCTCCATGTTGACGCAGTCCTCTATACTTATTATTGTTATTATTATTTTTTATTTATTTTTTTTTTATCACAGTCCTCCAATTCGACTGGGTGGTTTATAGTGTGGGGTTCCGGGTTGCATCCTGCCTCCTTAGGAGTCCATCACTCTTCTTACTATGTGCGCCGTTTCTAGGATCACACTCTTCTGCATGAGTCCTAGAGCTACTTCAGCCTCTAGTTTTTGCAGATTCCTTTTCAGGGATCTTGGGATCATGCCTAGTGTTCCTATGATTATGGGTACAATTTCCACTGGCATATCCCATATCCTTCTTATTTCTATTTTCAGGTCTTGATACTTATCCATTTTTTCCCCTCTCTTTCTCTTCAACTCTGTTGTCCCATGGTATTGCGACATCTGGTCTATTTGCACATATCACCCTATCTGTTCTGATATCATAGTCCCAGAGTATCTTTGCCTGATCGTTTTCTATCACTCCCTCAGGTTGGTGCTCGTACCACTTATTACTGCAAGGTAGCTGATGTTTCTTGCACAGGCTCCAATGGAGGACTTTTGCCACTGAATCATGCCTCTTTTTGTACTGGTTCTGTGCAAGTGCCGAACATTTCCTTGCTATGGGGTTTATGGTCTCATTTTTCGTATTGCACTTCCTACATATGGGAGAGATGTTATTTCCATCTATTGTTCTTTGGATATATGTATCTGGTTTCTTAGCGCCTGATCTTGTGCCTCTGTTATCATTCCTTCAGTTTCCTTCTTGAGCTCTGCCTCAGTAGCCATTGCCATGTGTCATCACTGGCCAGTTCTTTAGTCTGTCTCATGTATTGTCCGTGCATTGGTTTGTTGTGCCATTCATCTGTTCTGTTTGTCATTCTCCTGTTTGTATATTTCTGGGTCTTCGTCCACTTTATCAGTCCTTCTTTCTATGCGCTCTTGAGCCACTCGTCTTCACTGGTTTCCAGATATTGCCCCAGTGCTCTGTTCTCGATGTTGACGCAGTCCTCTATGCTTAGTAGTCCTCTCCCTCCTTCCTTTCGTGTTATGTATAGTCTTTCTGTATTTGCTCTTGGGTGTAGTGCTTTGTGTATTGTCATATGTTTTCCTAGTTTTCTGGTCTACGTTGCGGAGTTCTGCCTTCGTCCATTCTACTATTCCTGCACTGTATCTGATTACTGGCACTGGCCCATGTGTTTATGGCTTTTTATCATATTTCCAGCGTGTCCTTCATCTCTTGGTGTTTTATATCCCCTCCTTCCATTATTCCTAGATATTTGTATCCCATCTCATCTATGTGTTTGATGTTGCTCCCATCTGGTAGCTTTATCCCTTCAGTCCTTGTTACTTTGCCCTTTTGTATGTTGACTTAGGCACATTTTTCTATTCCAAACAACATCCTTATGTCCCCAGATACAATCCTTACAGTCTGGATTAGGGTATCTATTTCCTTGATGCTCTTACCATACAGCTTGATATCATCCATGAACATCAGATGGTTAATTCTGTTGGTTAATTCTGTTGCCTCTTTTCTTCTTGAGTTGGTACCCAGCATCCATCTTCTGCAGTACTTTTGTCATGGGAATCATGGCTACTACGAAGAGTAGTGGGGACAGTGAGTTGCCCTGTAAGATCCCTATCCTGATATTAACCTCTGCTAGTCTTATTCCAGAGCTTGTAAGTATTGTATTCCAGTTTGCGCATTGTATTTTTGAGGAAAAACTGATGGTGTTCCCTCTGCCCCATATATTTTTAGGTATTCTATTAGCCATGTGTGTGGTATCATGTCAAAGGCTTTCTTATAGTCCTATCCATGCCATGCTTAGGTTAGTTTTCCTTCTCTTACTGTTCTTCATTACCATTTTGTCTATCAGGAGCTGGTCTTTTGTGCCCCTATACTTCCTTCTGCAGCCTTTCTGTTGGTGGGGGATGGTGTTTGTATCCTCTAGGGTAGTTTGTCTAGCTTTTCACTGATGATACCTGTTAGTAACCTCCACATTATTGGTAGGCAGGTGATAGGCCTGTAGTTACTGGCTATATTTCCCTTACTCTTGTCTTTCTGGACTAAGGATGTTCTTCCTGTGGTCATCCATTTGGGCGCATGGTGATTTGTGATACAATGCTGGAGTTGTTCTGCTATTCTTGGTTGTAGGGCCTTGAAGTTTATGAGCCAGTATCCATGGACTTCATGGGGTTGGACCTTGGATTTCCAGTTGGCATTTTCTTTAGTTGGTGTCCTGACTGTGTCCATCGTGATGTCAGTGAATCTTTGTTTTTTTTTATTCTCTCTATTTCTTCTGGCTTGACTTCCTGGAGGCATGTTGCATGTTTGTTGTGTGATACCGGATTTGCTCCATATGTTTTCCCTGAGTCTCTTACTTGGTTCGGCTTCAGGAATTTCTTGTGGTTGTCTTCCCCTCTTAGTTGGGCTGTATAGTCTTTTCTGGTTGGTTCCGAATAGTTTGTTCTGTTGGTATCCCTTATTCCTGTTCATGTAATCGTTGGATCTTATTTGCTTTGGCCTTAAGCCTCTGTTTTACATCTTCTATTGTGTTGTTTAGTCCCCTCTCCTGTACTTTGTATTTCTCGTTGAGTTCCTCCCTTGTTTTGTTGCTTCTTAGCCTTTTTTTCTGCCATCTCTTTCAGTTTACTCAAGTCAGATCTCATCACCATGATTTGCTTTTTCAAGGCGGTTGCTGTTTTGGTTTCTGTTGGTTGGTTGTGTTGGTGGTGTTGGTGTTCGTGTGCCCATCAGTTCTGCTACTAATCTTGCTCCAGCATATGTCAAGTTATTTGTTTCTGTGATATAGGTGGTGTGTATTAGTCTCATTATTTCATGGACATCACTTGTTTTCTCCCTTAATTTTTTTGGTGTTGTAGGCTTTTCATGGTGGGGGGGATATTGTCTCTCTGTATCTGGCTTCATCCATTGTCTGATCTTTTATACCCATTCCGTCCTGTCTGTTACTTCGTCGGTGTTTCTTCGTGTGTCGTTGTTTGATACCTCATCATCCCTGTCGTCTTCTGTGGCATCGTCGCTCAGTTCGTCTTCTTGTAATTCGTTGCCGTGTGTCATTTCCCTTTCCAGTTCCTCTCTTTCTGTTTGGGGAGACCAGTTCCTCTTTATGTTCCTTACTTGGTCTGCAGCCTCTGCTCTGTGTGTTATTCCTCTCATTCAGATGTTGACCAACCTTCTTCTATATCCTCTCTCCGTCGGGTTGTTCTTGGATGATAGCATCTCCATATTTTCCTAATTTTATTCTCTTGTCCATTTCTTCCTCTGGTTTGCTTCTGTAACTCCAGTCTCTGGTTTGTTGGTTACTGTCGTTGTGGTGGTCAGTTGCTGGATGACGACCTCCAAGTACCTGACCTTCTTCCCCTTCAATTGGGCTGAATACCTGGCTGCCGGAAGAAGCTCCTCTGTTGCCAGAGGTTCCATTTATGTCGCTGTTCGTTTAATTCTTCTTTCTTTCTATCATTGCTGAGTTGTGCTATTTAACCCATAGCTGGACCCTACCCCATCAGGGATAGGTGATTATATATTGTATAATTGTTATGGGTATAGATAAGTGTGATTATATATTGTATAATTGTTATGGGTATTTTACTGCATTGTTGAAATATGGTGGGTGTCCTATATATAGACAACATGTGGTAGATTCTAGAAGGTGTCTGTTGATGTATTTAAGTTGTGTTGTGACGTCATAGGCTGTGACGTCATAGACAAGATGGCGGCGGCGTCGGCAGGATGTAAACAATAACACGGGGAGTAGAAAGCACGTGTTGGTGGTGTGTGGTTGGTAGGGGAGAGCTCTCTGTCTGGTAGGAGTTGTTTTTTGGGTCGTAAGTCTTGTGGTGCTGGTGTTTTAAGGTGATTTCTGGAGTGTACTGGAGTTGGAGAAAGCGTACAGGTGGGTAGATTATTCATTTTTATAGAGAAAGAAAGGAGTTAGGCTAGGCCAAAATTCAAACTGGTAGCAGAGCGTGGTTGATCAAAGATGCCTGGATCCGACAGTGAACAAAGGGAGACTACTAGATGGAGAAGGGAAGTCCTAGGTTTTAGCGGGATACAAGAAGAATACAAAGAATGGAAAGGTCAAGCCGAAGATTGGCTATTGTTGTATGGAGAAGATACAAAATACCCGGCGATAGAAATGAGAATGAGCTTAAAAGGGAAAGCCCGAGAGCTAGTGGAAGCATTAGATAAAGATAAACTTACTGGTACAGAGGGTCCAAAGTTATCCTAGAGAAACTAGATAAAGCTATCTAAAAGAACTCGGTAATGGAGAATTACGGTAGAATAAAAAGATACCTTCTAATAAGAAGAGAATCTAGTGAAAATATGGCGGACTATTTAATTAGATACGAGAAGGCAGCATCTGAGTGTGAAAGAGCAATGGGGAAAGGCGCGCTTGAAGGCGAAGTCAAGGGGTATCATGTAATAGAGCAAGCAATCTCACGGAAAAAAATAAAAAATAAAAAACAAATGGTATTATCGGCTTGTGGGCAAGAAAAGCTAGAGTACGGAACAGTGTCGCAAACAATGAAAAGACTATTTGAGGGATTAGGGACTAAAGAGGAACGGGAATGGTGGGGTTCGTCAGAAGGCAATGCCAGTTCTGGGAGAGGGAGGGAAACCAAAGATATCGGGGAAGATGGAAACGAGGAAGGGGTGGTAGAAATCCT
Source organism: Macrobrachium nipponense (assembly GCF_015104395.2). Classification (NCBI taxonomy): domain Eukaryota; kingdom Metazoa; phylum Arthropoda; class Malacostraca; order Decapoda; family Palaemonidae; genus Macrobrachium; species Macrobrachium nipponense. The sequence continues at coordinate 9,607,973 of NC_087208.1, read as the reverse complement.
ATAAACAAAGAAGGGAAGGTAACAGTATGTGCAATATGCAGCTCAGAATGGCATTGGGCTAGGGATTGTCCTCAGAATTTTCATAATAGGAAGAAAACTGAAACAAGACTAGAAGAAAATAAGGTAAAAACAGAAAATGGGACAGAAGAAGAAGAGGTTTATGTAGGAGAAGTTAATAAAATAGTGGAAGCATCATGGAGGTGGTTGATGCAATTTTGGACACAGGGTGTAAATCAACAGTTTGCGGGGAATTGTGACTAGCACGTATTGTCATGGATTTGAGTCAGGAAGAGTTGAGGAGAATGAGGGACACTAGGACAGAGTCTAATAAAGTGTTTAATTTTGGTGAGACATCTTATAATCCAGAGGAATAATAGAAATACCTGTGATACTAAAAAACAGAAAGTTTTATTTGAAGACGGAAATTCTGCAAGGTGATATACCTGGCTGATAGGTAAGCAACCATGAGTAAAATGGGTATGACCCTAAATTTGAAAGAAAATTGTGTCATAGTAGAAGTATTAGGGGGAATGAAAGTAGAGTTAAGAGAAGACGAACAGGGTCATTTAAGAGTGCCTATAAGGAGGAGGAAGGTAGAAGAATTATTACTGGAGGGTTGGAAGGGAAAGAATCCGAGGGAAATTAAGAACACAATGAAGAAATTACATTTACAGTTTGGTCATGGAAGTGGAGATAAAATATGGAAGCTAACAGAGGAAGCACAATGGAGTAATGGGTTAATCGAAAAAGAAAAAGAGGAAATAAGAAAGTTACTAACGGAACTGATTAAAAATTGTGAGGTTTGTAAAAAATACAAAAAGAAACCCGCCAAACCGGTAGTAGGCTTTTCTTGGAGTAAACGTTCAATGAGTCGTAGCGATGGATGTGGGAGAGATAGAAGAGAGAAAGTTCTTGGTAATAGTGGATATGGCAACGAGATATTGTCAGGCCTGTTGGATAAAAGATAAGAAACCGAAACTATAATAAAGACTTTATGAGTGCTGGTTTGCATATTTGGAGCACCCTCCAAAATATTGTCAGATAATGGGGGAGAATTTCAAAATGAAAAAGTGAGGAGGATGGCAGCAAAATGGAATATTAAAGTATTAGCCACAGCATCGAATCTCCGTGGAGCAACGGATTATGTGAAAAGACCGTAGGCATGATCAAGGGAAGTGTAAGGAAGATGATGGAGGAAGAGGAAGTAGATTGGTCCCTAGCTTTGAAATGGGTAGTGAGTGCTAGGAACTGTTTAATGAATAATGGAGGTTTCTCTCCCAACCAATTAGTATTTGGAAAAAACCCTTCACTGCCTAACCTAATAGGAGAAGAAAGTTCTAGTCCTGCAAGCAGAGAAAAAGGGATGGAAGAGGGTATGGTAAGGGACACACTGAATGCAATGCACAAGGCCAGAGAAGCATTTATAAAAAATGAGTCCTGTAATAAAATAAGAATAGCGCTAAACAAAAACATCAGAGAACATAAATTTGAAGAAGCAGTGGTAGGAGATGAGGTATTCTATAAGAGGGAAAATGAAAATGAATGGAGAGGACCTGCGCAGGTAGTGGGAGTATCGGGGAAAACAATAATAGTCAAACATGGGGATTCTTTAAGAGAAGTAGCTAGGATACATGTGACAAGGATTCAACGACGATCACCAGATACAGAAGAGATATCGGCTAGAATAGATAAATCCCATGGGGTGAAAGGTAGGTCAGATGGCCCAAATGAAGGGAAAGTAGATTGGCTGGAAGGAGAGGAGATAATAGGTGAGAGAAGGAATGCAGACACAGAAGAGACTATAGAAAGAGAGGTGATAGAGGAAACAGTGGAAGATAACGGGCAAAGTGGGTCAATAGAAAGCGAGTTACATTAAAAATGGAAGAGATAAACCAAAAATTTTTCACAAAGGGAGGGAAATAGAGTTAGGGCTATAAACAATGTACAGGGACAAGTAGAAGAATGGACTATTTTAGGTCTTGCAGGAAAAAGATCAAGCCAAGCATGGGCTGATTCGTACAATATACGAGACTCACAGTCAGGTGACAAAGGGTGGGTTAACTTGAGGGATTATAGTCAGGTAGAAAAAATTGAAGATGAAGAGGAGGTGTTGCTGGGATTTGAAAATAGAAGCATAATGGAAGCTAAAGAAAAAGAACTTCTAAGTTGGAGAGATAACCAGGTATATGAGGAGGTAAATGATGTTGGACAAAAAGCTATATCTACAAGATGGATAGTAACTGAAAAGATAAAAGGGGGGGAAAGGATAGTAAAGCAAGATTGGTAGCTAGAGGGTTTGAAGAAGAAATGGCTGAGTGGGAAAAGGATGCTCCCACATGCAATGCTGAAATTTTAAAATTCTGTCTAACCATAATAAAGGTGAAAAATTGGAATTGTTATACATTGGATTGTCAAAACTGCATATTTACAAGGTGACGAGATACAAAGAGAAGTGTACTTGAAGCCACCAAGGGAAGATGGTTGGAGGGGATTATGGAGTTGAAGAAAACAGTCTATGGGCTCAAGGATGCAGCAAAAGCATGGTATTGTAAAGTGGTGAAAGTAGTGAAGGAGCTTCAAGGTGAGAGAAGTAGACTAGAACCTAATATATTTTTTGGAAAAAGAACAATAAATTGGAAAGGCATTTTGTGTACACACGTAGATGATTTTTGCTACGGAGGAACTGAAGGATTCTTAAAGGAAACGATTGGGAGACTGAACGGCACTGGAAAGAACGCGCGTTTGACTCGAGCCCGGAGCGCTTCTCGAGGAAGCCCCTCTTCTATCAAGAAGGCTCAGCTGGTCTCGACGCCTCCTCGATCGGTAGTTGAGGATCGCACTCCTTCGAGTTCTCCTGCTTCTTCTATTGAAGAGGACGCTGGTGTGGCTTCCAAGAGGATATTGCTAGCGGTACAAGAGCAGTTAGCCTCTTTGGTTTGGAGTTCTTTCGAGGGATCCCCCTCGCAAGAAGGACGCTAGACTTCCTATTAAGAAGTCTCGTCTTCTTTCGCCTGCCAGACGTGAAGCGTCCTTCAGGCATGAAGAGCCTTACAAGCGTGAGACGTCTTCCAGGCGCGAAGATTCTTTCAGGCGTCAGGAGCTATCCGAGCGAGTTGCTCTAGATAAGGATACGCTCAGGCGCGAGGCGCCAGCCAGGCGCGAGGCGCCAGCCAGGCGCGAGGAATCAGCCAAGCGCGAGGCGCCAGCCAGGCGCGAGGAGTCAGCCAAGCGCGAGGCGCCAGCCAGGCGCGAGGCGCCAGCCAGGCGCGAGGAGTCAGCCAAGCGCGAGACGCCAGCCAGGCGCGAGGAGTCAGATAAGCGTGAGGCGCCAGACAAGCACGAGGCGTCAGCCAGGCGCGAGATCCAGCCAGCAAGCAACAAGCTCCAGCCAAGCGAGAGCGCCAGCCAGCGCGAGGCGCCAGCCAAGCGCGAGGCGCCAGCCAAGCGCGAGAGCTTTCCAGGCGTGAGAAGTCAAGCAGACGCGAGACTACTAGTAGACTTGAGAGAGAATCTGTTCACTCTATGAGTCCCTCTCCTAGTAGGAGTTTGTCGCCAGTAGAGAGAGAACTTGGTGAAGATCCTCTCGTTTTTCAAGCCGATTCTCCGCACGGTGTGGAAGTAGATTCGGAAGACGAGGTTAACGGTAGAGAAGGCTTCTCTAACTATAGAGTTTTGACGGACCTTCCTTTTGCAGGAGTATGGAGATTCGTTTGACTCCTGCGGCTCCTCCTTCGCCTCGATCACTGTTTTCGAGTGCGATCGTACCGAAGTCTTCGTCGGTGTTGAAGATGAGACCTACGATCTCTATGAAAAGAGCTCTACAGTCTCTTGACAAGTTGGATGTTGTCGAAGAGAAGGATCTGGCAGAACCACCTTCTGTATGCCTCCAGCCATACTTTCTGGTAAAAGAGTTGCTGGTACCGAACTGGGGAGAAACATGGGTTTTCTTTCTCCCTCCCAGGTCGGCTGAGCGGACTTTTCAACAACCTGTTGATTCATCGCAGAGACACGCTTTGAATGGAGCTGTGTGACTTGGGCGATTTCTGAGACTGATCATCTCCTCAAGGGCCCCTTCCATATTTTGGAAGTGTTTAATTTCCTAGACTGGTCCCCTTGGGGTGATGTCTAAGAAGGCTCATGACTCGGAAGGTCTAGACCCCGAAGTCATTCTTAGTATTCTGTCATGTATTGACAAGGCAGTACAAGACGGATCGGGAGAAGTCTCCTCTCTCTTTGGAGCGGTACTCCTTAAGAAGAGGAGTATTTTTAGTGCCTTCTTAACCAAGGCGGTTTCTCCCTCACAGAGAGCAGCCCTGGTTTTCGCTCCCATGTCAGACTTCTTGTTTCCTTCTCAGTTAGTGAAGGACATTTCTCGCTCACTGACTGAGAAGGCGACACAGGATCTTCTCCTTCACACTGCAAGGAAGAAGAGACCCCTAGTTGCGGTTGACAAGAAAGGACCGACTTCTACTGTTCAGCCCTTTCGAGAGGCCCTCCCTCCAGAGCTCCCTCTAAGAGAAGAGGTCCTAAGAGGAGAGGTAAAGCTTCTTCCCATCCCTTTAAGAAAGGGAAGTGAGACAGACAACCTCCAAACACCAGTGGGTGCCAGGCTTCTCGAATTTGCAGACGCCTGGACATTTCATAAACTCGGACGCCTCTTCGATGTCCATAATCAGGAAGGGATATCTTATCCCCTTCCAGGACAGTCCTCCCCTAACGACTATTCCGCGGGAACTGTCAGCCAGATACAGGGACCCTGTAACTGAGGGATACTCTTCGTCTGATGGTGAATCAAATGTGGGACAAACGAGCTATAGAATTAGTTCTGGAGCAAAACTCTCCGGGGTTTTACAATCGGGCTTTTTCTGGTTGCGAAAGCCTCGGGGGCTGGAGACCAGTACTAGATGTCAGTGCTCTGAACAAGTTCGTTCTAAAGGAGAAATTCTCTATGGAGACTTCGGCCTCAGTCCTTGCGGCTTTACGTCAAGGAGATTGGATGGTGTCGCTGGATCTCCAGGACGCTTATTTTCATGTCCCGATTCACCCTTCTTCGAAGAAGTACCTCCGTTTCATGACGGGGGGAAGGATCTTTCAGTTCAGGGCCTTGTGTTTCGGCCTGTCCACAGCTCCTCAGGTCTTCACAAACCTGATGAAGAATGTGGCAAGGTTTCTTCACCTCAAAGGCGTCAACATCTCTCTATATCTGGATGATTGGCTCATCAGGGCCAGAACAGAGAGACAGTGTTTGGAGGACCTTTCTTTGACCCTAGACCTGATAAAGGCGTTGGGACTACTCGTGAACCTCGAGAAGTCACAACTGATCCCCAGACAGAACTTAGTCTATCTGGGGATTCAGATGGATTCTCGGGGTTTTCGAGTATTTCCTTCGCAAGAGAGAAATCGTGAGAGGCTTGGAGAAAGTCTCTCTCTTCTTAGGGAAAGAACAAACTTCGGCGAGGGAATGGTTAAGCCTTCTAGGGACCCTTTCCTCGCTCGAACAGTTCTTTCCTCTAGGAAGACTGCATCTTCGTCCTCTTCAGTTTTTCCTAAGGAGATCATGGAATTGGAAGACGGGACTTCTCTCTGACAGTTTTCTCCTTCCAATGGAGATGAAAACACACCTGCAATGGTGGTTGTCCCTCTAAAAGAGAACAAGGGAATTTCTCTGGAAGTTCCGAACCCAAGCTGAGTGTTATATTCAGACGCATCGGAGAAGGGTTTGGGGAGCAAACACTAGGACCGAGAGAAGTGTCAGGCACCTGGAAGGCAGCACAGGTGGTCCTGGCACATAAATTGCAAAGAACTTCTAGCAGTTTTCACTTGGCTCTAAAGTTCTTCGAATCTTTTTGTGGCAAACAGTGTGGTCCAAGTGAATGTGGGACAACACTAAACCGCCCTGTCCTACATTCGGAAGCAAGGAGGAACACACTCCTTGTCCTATACGAATAGCAAGAGATCTGCTACTTTGGACCTCCAGAGGAACATCTCCCTCCTGACAAGATTTGTTCAGGGTACGAGAAACGTCAGGGCGGACAGACTGAGCAGGAGAAGCCAGGTCCTTCACACAGAATGGACCCTTCATTCAGAGGTGTGTCAGAGTCTTTGGGATCTTTGGGGTCACTCCTCATGTAGATCTGTTCCCACACATTCCTTTCCAAAAGGCTGGAAGTCTTTTGCTCAGTGTGGAAGACCCAGAGCTCTCGTGGTCGACGCCTTCCTGCTAGACTGGTCTCATGTAGACGTGTACGCTTTTCCCCCTTTCAAAATCCTGGGGCAAGTGTTGAGAAAGTTTGTAGCGTCCACGGGACAAGAATGACCCTGATAGCCCCATTTTGGCCAGCACAAGATTGGTTTGCAGAGGTGCTGGAGTGGACAGTAGACTTCCCCAGATCCCTTCCAAGAAGGATGGATCTTCTCAGACAGCCACACTTCGAGAGGTTTCATCAAAACCTCCCCGCTCTCGCGCTGACTGCCTTTCGACTATCGAAAGACTTGTCAGAGCGAGGGGTTTTCTCGCGAAGCTGCAAGCGCTATCACTAGAGCCCGCAGAGCTTTCCACTAGAACGAGTCTCTCAGTCTAAGTGGGAGGTTTTTTAGAGGTGGTGTAAGTCTAAGAAGTTGTCCTCCTCCAGTACCTCTATAGCCGAAATCGCTGATTTCCTTTTGTTCCTGAGAGAGGACTCTCACTTATCTGTATCGACTATCAAAGGATACAGGAGCATGCTTTCGGCAGTCTTCAGAAACAGAGACCTAGAGTTGCCGATAATAAAGATCTGCACGACTTGATTAGATCGTTTGAAACTACTAAATCTAAGGAACTAACTCCTCCCAGCTGGAACCTGGATGTAGTTCTCAAGTTCCTTTCGTCTGACAAATTCGAGCCTCCTCATTTAGCTTCGTTTAGGGATTTAACGAGGAATGCTTGTTTTCTCCTATCTTTGGCAACAGCCAAAAGAGTCGGTGAACTTCACGCCCTTGAAGATGAAGTCGGCTTTAACAGAGACTCGGCCTTCTGCTCGTTTAGAACACTTTTTCTAGCGAAAAATGAAAACCCCTCGAATCCCTGGCTCAAGAGATTCGAGATTAAAGGCTTATCGAGTCTAGTGGGTAGAGAAACAGAAGGTCCTCTTTGCCCTGTGAGAGCCTTGAAGTTCTACTTACAAGGAAACAAATGGGAGGCTCTAGGCAAGGTCTTTGGTATTCGATTAAGGACCCCACAAGAATCATGTCTAAGAATGCATTAGCTTTCTTCATAAGGAGCGTCATTACAGATGCTCACAAGTTCTGTCCTGACGACTCTTTTCCGCTTTTAAGAGTAAAAGCTCATGAAGTTAGAGCAGTGGCGACGTCTCTCTCTTTTCAGAAGATGTCGCTAAAGAAAATCATTGATACAACATATTGGAGTGCAATTCGGTATTTGCATCTCACTATCTTAAAGACGTTCGCGTGACCTACAAGAAATGTTTTTTCTCTGGGGCCTTTCGTATCGGCAGATACGATACTGGGTACGGGAGCAAACACCAATCCTTAACTTTGTACATACCTTCTACTAGATATGTTCTAGATTTCTGCTGACAAAGAGGGCTCGGTGCTGCACTGGCGGCCAGTCACTGTTGTTCAGTAAGGAACTCTTTGTGATATCTTTTCTTTGAGGAGTATTTAAAATTTTTTTTTTGAGAATTTTGTATTAATGCGTATTAGTTTCGAGTTATGGGTTGTTTGTAATGAGTTCGGGGATAACTCAGAACAATTCTTTATACTACATGGTGGTTAGGATCAGGTGGTCGGGATTGGTTGTGTGCTCCTTCATAAGGTGTGTTGTCATAGAAGTGGTCCAGTACCCATTGACAAAGTCCTTTCAGGCTCTGCGAGTAAGCGGTCATATACCCATCGACAGACCCACAAGAACTCTTAGCCATAGATCACATATCTCGCTAAAGTCTTGAGGTGATGCAGACACCGGGCTACAGCCACGAAGTCTACCACCTATCAGGTAGGAACTAAGGTTTTTCTTTATACCTACAACATATGTTGTTTACCTGTATATTCCATTTTAGCTGTCTCTTACCCTCCACCAAAGGGTGCCAATCAGCTAAGTATATATCTGACAGGTAAGTTTCATTGTATGAAATGATATTGTTAATAATACAATAAAAAGTTTCATACATACTTACCTGGCAGATATATACGATTAATGGCCCACCCAGCCTCCCAGCAGGAGACAGGTAGGAAGAGAGAAAATATGATAGAAAACGGGAATGGTTCCTAGTCCTGCCGCCCAGGGCAGGCAGGTAGATCACCTGACCTACCGGTAGCGAGTGGCGCGAAATTTGAATTTCTGTCGGGGATGACGGAGTCTTAGCTAAGTATATATCTGCCAGGTAAGTATGTATGAAACTTTATTGTATTATAACAATATCATTTTATTATTACCTACAACATATGTTGTTTACCTGTCTATTTCAGTAGTTAGCTGTCTCTTACCCACCACCAAGGGTGCCAATCAGCTAAGTATATATCTGACAGGGAAGTTGAATGTATAAAAATGATATTATTATGATACAATAAAGTTTTATACATACTTACCTGGCAGATATATACGATAAATGGCCCACCCGCCTCCCCGCAGGAGACAGGTGGAAGAGAGGAAATCTGATTAGAAAACAGGAATGGTTCCTAGTCCTCCCACCCAGGGCAGGGCAGTAGATCACCTGACCTACCTGTAGTGTGTGCCGCAAAATTTGAATATCTGTCGGGACGACAGAGTCTAAAGCTAAGTATATATCTGCCAGGTAAGTATGTATAAAACTTTATTGTATCATAAAAACAACATCATTTTTCGCCTATAGGCCTATAACTATTTTTTCCGCAAATTTTTAAAGAACTTTTTTTATATCGACATACCATAAGTCCAATTGGCACCCAGGAGACAATTTATATCAACATTTAATACATTTGGCGTTATTATGGGCCTTATGAGATATATATATATATATAGATATATGATATATATATATATATGTATATATATAAGGGATTTTGACGTAGGAAAAATCTATTTCTGGGTGATTGGCTCGTGTCGCCCTATGAAATATCCTTAAGATCATTATTTCTAGGTAAAATTAATCTAAAATTACCAGAGAAAAACAAAATTAAGAAAATGTCAGTAAAACTGACTCGCTCACTCTATAAAAGAAGTGTCGGTATGTGAATATAGGCGAGTGGGATCACTACCACGAGTCATTCACCATTTAGACCTTCCAACATAAAATCCCCACCAGAGAGAGCTGATACTAAAGGGTGATGCGGCCACCACTACTACTACTACCGACGCCACGGACAGCAGCGCCCCTAGCGGTCATCCTTAATCTATGAACATCTTGTCCTGCAGGGTGGGTAAAAGAAAACAGGGTGGGAGGGTGGGTTTCATAGGGCGACACGAGCCAATCACCCAGAAATAGATTTTTCCTACGTCAAAATCCCTTTTTTTCTGGGCTCAGCTCGTGTCGGCCTATGAAATAGTACCAGAGAAACAGACAAGATGGGAATAAGGACAAATGAAACCCAATAGTAAAAAGAGATATATAAGTGAATCGGGGACATTACAGTATACAAACAAAGTACTTAAAGCTAACTTATCCTAAACAATGGTATGATAAAGAAAGCAATCAATATAAAGTACTTAAAATTAACTTATATTAAACATAGTAACATATAATAATGTAATGGCAAAACAATAGAGAATGATTCACTTAATCAAGATATTTACAAAATATACAAACACATTGTGTTCTACCCTAGCATAAAAATAAGGGTAGAAACACTGAAGTACATTATATGTACATAACGTGGATGTCCCTAGCAAAAAAATAAGGGACAATCCACCAATATGATTCTAGCGGCTAAGGCTAGAGTATTCCGAGTAGCATGGCAATAGGGTGAGGCATGTTGGACGAGGTAGGTAGAAAGGAGACCTGGATCTATACTACAACTACTATACAGTATCAGGAGAAACAATGTTTCCCGCTGCTACTCTGCAGAAAATTTTAAAGATTCCAAGGACTTTAGGTAATGACGTTTAAAGACTGTCGGTGATTTCCATCCAGTATACTTTTTAAGATCCTCAAAGTTCATATGTTGGAAGTAATTAATTGAGGTGGCTGCTACTCTGATGTCATGTGCTTTTGGAAATGAATCAGGATTGGCTTGTTTAATGAAGTAAAGGATCTGTTGTCTGATTCCTTTTACTGATAAAGTGCCACTTTTTCTCTCATAAAGAGAAAACCTGAGGATCTTGAGGATGTAACGAGATAGAAAGGCTCTTAAAGTTGATACTGGGCAGAGAGAAGGATCTTGCGGAAGTGGGATGACTTCCAAGGAGCCCACCTTGCAAGGGATCCTCATTTTTAGCTAAAAAGCTACGATCCGGGGCAAGTAGAACTTCTCCTGAGGGGAGGAATTCCACATGACCCGCATCTCTGGATAGAGCCGACAGTTCTGAAATTCTGGCTCCTGAAGCCAGGCTTAATAAAAATAACGTCCTTTCTAAGAAGCATTATGAATGTGCAAGACGAGTTGTCAGTATCTGAGGCTAGTTTGAGGACATCATTTAAGAACCATGAAACTGCAGTAGGCCTTTGAGAGGTCTAAGTCTAGCACAGGCTTTGGGAATAGACAGTAAAGTAAGATTCTGTTAGGTCTATCTGGAAACCCAACTGAAAGATTTTCTTCAAAGCCGATTTATGAGTAGTAATAGTGCTAGCTGCTAAGCCTTTTTCAAACAAGGACCTGAAAAAGGATATAGCTAAGTTAACTGTCATGGTTGTAGTGTTTGATTCTTTCAGGAAGGATGCTAATTTTTAACAGCTGAGTCATATTGTCTAATAGTTTGACTCTCTTTTATCTGATTCTAGGAAGAGGATGTTTTGTGGATCAATGTTAGCATCTTTGTTAGGCCGCAAACTTCATGAAGTCCATAAGTTAGGGTCTGAAGAATTCCTGAGGAAGCGAACACAGTCCTCATTTGTACTGATTGCGACAGCTTGGGATTGGGAATCCGTTGAGGTCGGAGACCCAATTCCAGAAGCAGAGGATACCAGTTGCTTTTTGGCCAGTCTGGAGCAATCAGAGCTACTAGTCCCTTGAAAGTCCTCAGCTTGCTACAGACTTTCAAAATAAGATTCACTGGAGGAAAAACATAGATTTTCCTCCATTGATTCCAATCTAACGACAGGGCGTCCGTGGACATAAGCCAGAGGGGTCCAGGTTGGGGGCCACATAGCAAGGGAGCTTGTGGTTTGCTTGTGAGGCGAAGAGATCTACTTGGAGACCTGGGACTCTCCGGCATATCCACTGGAATGACCCGTCGTCTAGGGACCATTCTGATTTCAGAGGGACTGACCGGGACAAAGCGTCTGCTATCACATTTCTTACCCCCGCCAGGTGAGTGGCGGACAGATGCCATCTGTGTTTGTCTGCTAGCGCAAAGATAGCTATCATGACATGATTTACGTGTTTGGATTTGGACCCCCCTCTGTTGATGCAATGTACTACACTGCACTGTCCAAAACTAGTCTTAGATGAGACTTCTTCGGGGGAAGGAGTCTCTTCAGGTAAGAAAATACTGCCATTGCTTCCAGGACGTTTATGTGAAGCTGGCGGAACTGAACTGACCAAGTCCCCTGAACTTGCTTGAATTGAGAATATCCCCCCCCATCCGAACAGGGAGGCATCCGTGTGAATGGTTAACACGGAAGGAAGGGATATTGAAGGGGTACTAATTTGGCAAGGTTCTTCACTTTTGTCCATGGACGGAGCTGATTGCGAAGGATCTGTGGAATTATTGACAACTTGTCTCGAGATTTGGCGTTTGCTCTCGATCGCCAAACTCTATTTATATCTTTCAGCCTTGCTTTCAGGAGGATGTCTGTCACTGAGGCAAACTGAAGAGAACCTAGGATTCTTTCCTGGTTTCTCCTT
>NC_087208.1:9516891-9595494 GCF_015104395.2 Macrobrachium nipponense | reverse complement strand
GGCTTCGATGATAGCAGTCTGATTTATTTTATATTTTCTAACTGACAATCTTTTTTATTAAATGTATTGCATGTACTCATTTCAAATAATTATTAAGTAACCATTAACCCTTAAACGCCGAGTGGACATATTTTACGTCAACATTTTTTGTCTTTCGGGTGCCGACTAGACGTATTTTACGTCGACATACAAAAGTTTTTTTTAAAATTTGCGCAAAAATACTTATAGGCCTACCAGCCGAAAACTCTTGAATCACGCGCCTTGGGGGATGCTGGGAGTTTACGGATCAAGGTGTTGTTTTGTTTACAATCGTTAAGCAGGCGCGCAAGCGCGAATTTCTTTCTTGCCGCACTAAAAAGTATCGGTGACACATCTCAAAAATTATTTCGTCACTTTGACATAATTTTTGTACCATTTTAAATTAGCCGTTACATGGAGTATTATATATGAAAATGTGTGCATTTTTATGTAGAATACAGCTTTTATCAGTTTTGAGATATTTTCATGTAAATAACGATAATTGCCAAAATTTCAACCTTCAGTCAACTTTGACTCTACCGAAATGGTCGAATAATGCAATTGTAAGCTAAAACACTTATATTTTAGTAATATTCAATCATTTACCTTAATTTTGCAACAAATTGGAAGTCCATAGCACAATATTTTGATTTATGGTGAATTTATGAAAAAACTTTTTCCTTACGTCTGCACGGTAACTCTTCCGAAAAAAATCATACATGCGATTGTGGTAATGTTTGCACCATTTTAAAATTAGCCGTTACATAAAGTTTTATATATGGAAATGTGCGCAATTTTATGCACAATACAACTAAAAACAACCCATGGTTGTAGCTTTTATCAGTTTTGAAATATTTTCATATAAAAAATGATGTGACAAATTTTCAACCTTTGGTCAACTTTGACTCTACTGAAATGGTCGAAAAATGCAATTGTAAGCTAAAACTCTTATATTCTAGTAATATTCAATCATTTTCCTTTATTTTGCAACAAATTGGAAGTCTCTAGCACAATATTTCGATTTATGGTGAATTTATGAATAAAATAACATTTTCTTTATGTCGGCGCGGTAACTCTTCCGAAAAAATCATACATGCGATTGTGGTAATGTTTGCACCATTTTAAATTAGCCGTTACATAAAGTTTTATATATGAAAATGTGCGCAATTTTATGTAGAATACAACAAAAAATAATTGAGGGTTGAAGCTTTTCTCATTTTCGAAATATTTGCATATAAATCACGATAAATAGAAAAAAAACCACGTTCAGTCAACTTTGACTCTACTGAAATGGTCGAAAAACGCAATTGTAAGCTAAAACTCTTACAGTCTAGTAATATTGGGTCATTTATCTTCATCTTGAAACAAATTCGAAGTCTCTAGCACAATATTTAGATTTATGGTGAATTAAAAAAAAAAAATTTCCTTCCCTCCGCGCGCGAATTCTCCGCCACAAATCTCCGAAATGCGTACGTCGCATTCTCGAAATATTTGCTCCATTCCATATTAGGCATTTCATAGAGTTGTATATATGAAAATGTGTGCAATTTCATGTAGAATAAAACAAAAAATATTTAAAGGTAGTAGCTTTTCTAATTTCCGAAATAATTACATATAAATAAAATATATAAATAAATTCGATATTTGGTCAACTTTAACTCGTCAGATATGGTCGAAAACTGCAATTGTAAGCTAATACTCTTACAGTATAGTAATATTCAATCATTTGTCTTCATTTTGAAAGAAATTGGAAGTCTCTAGGACAATATTTAGATTTATGGTGAATTTTTGAAAAAAATATCTGTTTATGTCCGCTCATTACGAATTCATGCATTATTTTGTGATAATATTTTCTCTGTGTTGCTTTTATCGTTTCACAATGTGTTATATACCAAAATGATTGCAATTTAGTGTACATTACAACGAAAAAAAGTAACTTGTTACATTTAACCGTTTTGCGCATAGTGCGATTTGAATACAATTATATATGAAATTTTGTTTTCACGCTATCATATATCGCATTATTTATATATGATAATGATATTTTTTTCATTTCTGATGGTTGCATACTAAACTTCAGGCAATGACAAAAAAAAAGGAGCGAAAAATGAACTCTTAATCTTGAAAACTAAGCGAGCTGTGATTTTTTGAAAAAATATTTTTTCCGCTTCTGCGCTCACTCCGAGACTGCCTCGGCACACGGAAGACGATTTTTAATATACTCCTTCGGCGTTTAAGGGTATATATATATATCTAAGGGTATATATTATATATATATATACTATATATATATATATATATATATATATATATATAATATATATATATATATATATATATATATATATATATATATATATATATATATATATAGATATATATATATAATATTATATATATATATCATATTATATATATATATATATATATATATATATATATATATATATATATATATAAAAAGTTTCCAAACTTTTGTTTACATCCAGCACTTACGAGTACCGAACGATCGCCAAGCAATCACTTTTCCTAGTACACAGTAAGCCATAAATTTTCATTACTGTATCTCTCTTCAACTACTGAAACTACCAAACAGTATAATAACCATTCATTTCTATTCTTTATTCTACTTGTACCTAATGTTTTTTTTTTTATTAAAAGTATTGCATGAATAAGTTTTTCAATTTACAGCAACCTTTTACCAATAGAATACATAAAGCACAAGGGGTAGATGCTGACCAATAGGAGAGCAGGATCTTATGGGGTGACTAGCATCAGGAACCAATGGGAGAGTGGGAGGATGGTGGCGAGTTTACTCAGTTGGCGGGGCGCTAGTTTTAAAATTGTTCTCGGTGGTTTGGGCGAATCTCGGGACTTTACAGCAACAACCTTTCGTAACTTGAGCAATTTTCGTATGTAGAGCTGTAAAATTGTTTGTATTTGCTTTCGTATCTCGGGTTTTTCGTAAGTTGAGCCTTTCGTATGTCGAGGTACCACTGTAATTAAAATTTTCAAGGTACTGCCTAAATTTTAGCACTTTTCCAAAAAATTCTCTTATGCCATGAGACATGATGAATGATCACACTACCAGTAGGTTCGAATGCAAAATGGACATATGAGATATATGGCTCTTGAAAGCTAATGAGGTAGAAGTTGTACTTAATGTCATTAGCTTTGCTAAAAAGATGCAAATGTTCCTCTTAAATCAAGTAAGAAGAAAGAGATTTCCATTCATCTTCATTTAAACCCTCACATTCCTTGCATGGGTTATCAAAAGCACAATCATTCCCCCTACACCTCATACATACAATGTGAGGGTCTACCGAAGCTTTCGGTAGCCTCACCTTACATACATCCACAGAACACACTCTAAACATAGCAGAAGTTTTCTTAACAGAATCCAAGTCAGACATTTTCAAAGAGAAATCCAAAGCAAAATCTATACAGTCCACGAAAAGCGTATGCCAAGCCAAAAAGATCCAGTACGTCACCAATAATCTGTCCAAAAAAGATCCTAGGCAAGCAAGACCGAAATCAACTATCAGGAGGAACCCACAACAGGTGTTGCCGGTTCCAGCGACAGAGAAAATCTGATTAGAAAACGGGATTGGTTCATACACCCGCCTCCCAGCGGCGGGAAGGGTAGACCACCTGACCTACCTGTCGCGTGTGCCGCGAGATTTGAAATTCTGTCGGGAACGTCGGAGACTATAGCTAAGTATATATCTGACAGGAAAGTTCATGTACAAAATTGTATTTTTCCTAATATATAAACCTGAGCTCTTTACACATGGGATATAACTTTCAGCGAGCTTAAAAACCAAAAATTAAATTTTTGCAAGGTGGTAACAGTTACTGATGGTAGGGGCAGAAGTACCACCCACCAAGTCTGTCTGCACTCAATTCTGGCCAGTTTACCTTTTGAGCCTGGTAAGAGGATAAGGGTTGGTACCTGGTAATTTTTAATTAGTATTGTGCCAAACTGCCCAATGTTTTGAAGAAACAAATATGGGATCAGACTGATATTAATCATAGTACTTAAACAAATCCCTTGTTTGTGGTCTGTTTACACTCCATGGGATTGAATAAAGACTGAAAATCTAAGTGAAAGTTGTCAAGTTACGGTGATTAACTGCTATCCGGTTCTTTATTTTTTTTTGGGGGGGAAATGAACCTATATTGTCCTGTATTTGCTGTTTTTACTTGAATACTGAGTTTATTATTATTTTCTATTGCATATTCATACAAAATGAAACAAAAGGTAAATAATAAGTAATACATACTGTTGTTCATCCATCCTTGTCTCAAAATTGTAAAAAGAAGAGAAAGACCAGTTCGAACGCCTAGTTCAATCAATGCCTCATTTGCAGACAATGATGCACCACTTCCTTGCAGGTCAGTAGTTGGTCCTCTGTCACTTGTCCCAGTCAGAGC
Organism: Macrobrachium nipponense; assembly: GCF_015104395.2. NCBI lineage: Eukaryota > Metazoa > Arthropoda > Malacostraca > Decapoda > Palaemonidae > Macrobrachium > Macrobrachium nipponense. The sequence continues at coordinate 9,591,042 of NC_087208.1, read as the reverse complement.
CTGTAAAGGTTTTCAGAAAGACAAAATACTGCCTAGTTTTAAAACATAATGATAATATTTACTTTGAAAATCTAAGTTTTGTACAGTGCATTTACAAATTCCATAATTTATTCACTTAAAACGTTTAAAATTAAATCTGTCATTTACCCAACCTTATTAAACTCCTTAAGGAATCAAACCTTAAATATATTAACATAATATAATCTGACATTAACTCAGCAGTGGTGTACTCACACGATCCCTATTCCTGGATCCTTGGTGAAAGCTACGAGAAAGGGCATGATAAATTCGCTGGAGCACAATCAGACGCTTATGTAACAGGGCTGAGAAACGAGGTTGTGCTGCTGTGGATCTGATGGAAAAAAAAATTTACATCTGAGCATAAAATCATCTAAGCTCATGCTCTAAAACCTTCTTCATCAAAAAGACGACTGTGCAAAAAATACAGGCATAAATGTGAATAGACATTCACTAAATTATCTAATATTTTCTTTGAAGTTAAAGGCAGGTAATAAGCAGCGGATGAAAAGGACAGGTAAATGCCCTGAGACTGAACATAGGCACATGTATGACCAGGGGGAGCAAGGTCATGGCAGTTTATGGCTCATTTCTCATAACTACTATGTCCCTAAATCTTTTTTTCCCCTGGCTCACAGAAACAGTAGTGGCCTGTACCAACAAAAAACTATCACAGCCCCAGTGAGGTTTGAACTAAGAACTGACAGGATACTAATCATAACCATTGGGGACAAAACTGAGCTATCATGACCCTTAACTTCCACCTAGCACAGGTATAAGGAGCAGATCAGATATAAATCCAAGTCAAGATCATAAGTATAAGTGAGATGTCTCCAAGTTAGTCTTCTCTCTTAAAAAGAGCTCTTTTGTGTTATAAAACCGCTATCAAAGTTGTCCAACATGTCCAAGAATCAATTAAAACTTAAAAATAGCACAAAAAACATAAGTCTGCTCTTCTAAGGATATGTCAGACTCTATACTTTGTAAGAACTTCGTTAAAAATAGAATAGACAAAGAAATTTTTTCATAATTTCAAAATCAACATAAAAGTATTATAATAATGCCCCGAAATATTATAACACTGTAAATCAATGTAAAGATTCATTATACCTACTGCATTAGAATACTACATACTACAGTATTATGTGATTAGCTTAAGCATTGCATAAAAAGAAGTCACAGACAATTTTATATGTTCAAGCAACAAGCCATGTCAGCCACATGTAATGGGTTTGTCACCATTCCTCACTCCCCTTACTGGAGAGCAGAGTTGAAGCTACTGAGAAGCAGATTTGTATGTTGTATGAAAATAAGTGCTGTAACAGTATGACTGCAATGCTCACCTGCACGATGCCAGTTCCAGTGAATGATGTGTCTATTCTTCAAACCACCCATAGGTATTGAAGAAAGGAGAAAAGGGAAAGAAAAGAGACCAGTCATCTCACTCATTCCTTCCTCCACACTATCATCTTAGGCAACATAAGAATTGTATCCCCAGGGGCACTGGATAAGCTACACTTGTTGATCAGTCAGACCACTTTCACTTTCTTGTACCTGAAGGATATTGCCCACAAGTCCTTGGACACTTTTTCCTTGGGTCCACCAAGGAAAAAGTGTCCAAGGACTTGTGGGCAATATCCTTCAGGTACAAGAACGTGAAAGTGGTTTGACGCAACTAGGAACCAACATTCAAAAATCTATGAACAGACAAGTTCTTATTCCTCTGATGTCATGTGCTTCTGCAAGCACAGTATTGGTGCCAGAACTTGACAATGGGGAGTAGGCTTGCCTAGCCACCTCATGTAGCTAAACGAAAAGGTATTCTTGGACAACTCTTCTTGGCCTGGCTTGTGCTACCAAAAAGTCTATGACACCTAGGATCTGGTGATGAGTCCTTTTTAGATAATAATGCAGTGCTCTAATGGGGGCAAATCAGTAACTCTTGAAGGTTGCTGTAACAAACTCCATAAAGGAAGGCATGGAAAATGAAGCAAATCTGTCATCAGGAACCAAGGGGATCTTGGTTATTAGTCACAAATTTTGGGACTAATTTGAAAGCTACTGACCCGCCAACCCTTGTGTGTTCACTTCATAATCCTGACCATGAAGTCTCCAACTCTTTCCAAGGAAGCCAAGGCCAGAGGGAATGTTTTCAAAGTCATATCCTTTTAAGATAATTGATTAAGGGGCTTGAATAGAGTTTGAGTGAGACTGCTCAGCACCAGAGTAAGGTCCCATGCAGGAGGTTTGAATTCCCTAAGTGAACAAGATTGCTCAAAGGTCTTGAACCACGTAGAGAATTCCCAAGATGAAGTGATGTCCACACCTTTCAGACGAAGAACTAATCATAAGGTAGCCCTGTAGGCCTTGACAACAGAAACAGAAGGAAGCTTCTCTGTTCTGAGAAAGATCAAGAAGATCATTATCTACTGGACAGAAATTCTGAGTGGAGAGAAATCCCGTTGACAACACCAATCACAGCAGACAGCTCATTTGCCCTCTCACATGACTGATGAAGATCATCTGAGGTAGCCAGACATCTGAGTTGCTTTTCTGCAGGAAAGATCTCTCACTTGAAAGAGATACTGTACAGACTCCTGATGTGAAGAGGTAAAGATTCTACTGATTGGTGGTACCTCTCCACATGAGGATGGCAGAGGCAGTTGTGCAAAGGTGGAATCTCTCTCGCTCGACACTGCTGAGAGAAGAGATAAAAGACCTGGGAACCATTCCCTGAGATTCTTGGAACCCCTTACTCTGTTCAGGAACTGACGGATCAGGCAGAATGGATTAAAGACATAAACTTCCAGGTTGTCTCAAGTACTATGCAGAAGGGAGCAACTGGACTTCTAACCTGATGGCCCACTGCCTTTCACTTTTTAACCGGACCCCTGTCACCTTTACGGAAAACTTGAACAGGCTGAGATGTAAAACTAATGAGAGACTTCAGAGGTAGAAGGGCAATGATCATCTTCCACAGGAACATGAATGCAAGAGAGAGAAGGAAGTCCATGCACATATAGGGGTGACTCAAACTGTGAGAGGAATAAAACGAAACAGCTCTCAGGCTCCCAGAAGATGAAGCAACCAAATCCTCAATACTTACAACAATTTACTTTTATAAAGGAATGTTGTAACTTCCAAGAATTACTTTTACTGCAAAACTATTATCGGCATCACCAGTAGCCTGACTGGTAAACAAACCATAAGTGCAAAATGGCATTGTTTACCAGCGGCATGTTTATGACTCTGAATCAAGGTAAAAACAAAATAAAAAACAACTAATCCTGAGGGATTTTAGCTTGAAGGCTACATTATGCATTCCAATGGTTGATTTACAGAATCCCCCACCAGACTCTGGTAAAATAATGGGATAATGAATAAAGCTGCCACCAGACCAGCTGTTACCACCACGGATGGCAGGAAACAAATGAGGATTGTCTGCTACATCATTCCAATATTCCGCGAGTCGGACAGGCTGATCACCTACACAAACTACATACAGTAGACCCCCCATATTCGCGTTCTCTGGATTCACAGACTCACGCATTCGCGGATTTCTCTCGGGAACATTTCCCCGCATTATTCACGGACAATTCAGCTATTCGCGGTATTTTTCTATGAGAAATATCCACAAATTCCTTTTATTTATCAATTTCATGTGATAAAACTATTAAAAAAACCAGTTATAAACATTTAGTGGGTTTTTCTTGAGTTTCCACTAACAAAATAGGAAGTTTAAAGCATTTTTATAGGGATTCCAACTATTTGCGGGTTCTAACTATTCGCAAAGGGGTCTGGTATGCATCCCCTGCGAATACGGGGGATCACTGTATATAGAAGCGCTACCTGCGAGATTTTGAATCTATACTGCCATTCAAGTGGAAACTATAGCTATGTAATTACTTGACAAGTTACTTATATAATCTGTCTCTCTCTCTCAAATGACCATTCTTGTTAGTCAATAAATATGACATATTTTCTAGGACAATTTGTATTTTTCATAGCTACAAACCTGAGGTCTTAACAATAGGATAATTTCTAGTGCCTAGTTGGATCCAGTTAAAAAAACAGATGAAAGCAATGAATCTCGTGATATCTGGCAACGCATGCATAGATCGGGTGAAGACCTACGCCACCACGTCAGTCTTTCCTAACTCAGGATGTCTTAACACACAGAGGGGCGGCTAGATGCGGGCAGTATAATGTTAAGACCTCAGGTTTGTAGCTATGAAAAATACAAATTGTCTTAGAAAATTTGTCATTTGTTCATAAGCGAACAAACCTTGGGTCTTAACAATAGGATAGACTCATACTTGGAGGGAGATACAAGACATCCTAAACCAGCTGGGGGCCTACCCACCAGTCCAGCTTCCAGAAGAAATGACTTCTGGAGAGGGACTGAAGCCCGTTGAGAAGCTAGATGAATTGATATCTAACCACTCAGACCCTGAGTGACGTACAATGATATATGGGAGAACCACTGTAGTACAGGGAACCAAAGAGAAACTCTGACTGTCCAATAGCAAACCAATACGACAGGGTTTGTACTACTCCCAACTCTTCCTTGCCAAGGAGAGCATATGCTACCGAATAGAGGGTTTGATATTTGTATATTAAGCGACCACACTATCAGTATGACTACCTTACTCACCTGTATCAGACCAGTCCAGCGAATGACTTGTCTATTCCTTAACCCACCCGAAGGAAGAAGGAAAGGTACAAGAGAAAGGAGACCAGCTAACTCACTCATTCTCTCATCCACACAATCATCTTAGGCAAGATACAAAAGTGCCCTGTTAAGGGCAACTATGAGTTACACAACCTGTTGGGCAGCAACCACAGGACCCAGGGAAAACGTGTCCGCAGATCTGTGGGCAACATCCTGAAGATAGAAAGAGGCGAACGTGGACTGGCGTGACCAAGTACCAGCGCTCAGCACTCTATGTACAGCCAAGTTCTTTTTGAAAGCCAGAGAGGGACCAATACCCCTAATGTCATGCGCTCTAACCTGCACAGATGTGGTGGTGGAATCATCAAGAGTTAAGTATGCCTGTCTGATGGCTTCTTGTATCCAAAAAGAGAGTATTCTTAGACACCTCTTTCTTTGTACGGCCTGTGCTAACAAAAAGTCTGTGGCAGCCTGGTCTAAGGTGCCGAGTCCTTTTAAGATAGCAACGAGGGCCCGAACAGGGCACAACAAAAGCTCTTGAGCATCACCACCCACAAAGTCATTCAGCGATAGAATGGAAAATGAAGTGAACTTGTAATCGTGCACAGAGCGATTTTGTGTCTTGGCCATGAATTCCAGGACAAATTCGAAGGACATCGACTCCCAACCCCTGGTGTGCTTCACCTCATAACTCAGACTGTGGAGCTCTCCTACCCTCTTGGAAGATGCCAAGGCCAGAAGGAAAACTGTCTTGAGCGTCAAGTTCCTGTCAGATGAGTGACGCAAGGGCTCATATGGACTCTTAGTGAAGCTCTTGAGAACCAAAGAAACATTCCACATTGGAAGCTTGAGCTCTCTAGGAGAAGTCGACTGCTCAAACCCTTAACTAGCAAGGAAAAGTTCCCAGGAAGAGATGTTGATACCTTTAAAGCGTAACACCAAACTCAGGGCTGCCCTGTAGCCTCTAATGGCAGAAACGGACAAACGTTTCTCGTCTCTGAGGAAGGTTAAAAAGTCTGCTATTCGCTGAATAGAGGTTGCGAGTGGAGAAAAACCCCGTTTACGACACCAATCACAGTAGATCACCCATTTGCCTTGGTAAACTGTGGAGGTCGACTTTCTGAGACTGCTGGACATATGCCCTGCTGTACTCTGAGAAAAGCCTCTCACTCGGAGGAGATACTTGGTAACCTCCAACCGTGAAGAGACAGGGATTCTACTGACTGGTGGAACCATTCCGCGTGGGGCTGACACAGATGTCGCCAAGGGGGAATCTCCCTCGGAACCTCTGACAACACGACAGCAGATCTGGGAACCATTCCCCCTGAGGCCACAGAGGGTCTACCAAAGTCCTCCTGAGACCCTGTGAAATCATTTGCAAGTTCAGAACTTGACGGATCAAACAAAACAGGGAAGGCATTTACCTCCAGGTTGTCCCAGGGATGTTGGAATGCGTCCTCTGCCAATGCTAAAGGATCTGGGACCACTGAACAGAATTTCTTAAGCTTCCTGTTGAAACCAGTTGCAAAAAGGTTCAGCACGGGTCTCTCCCAAACCTGGAAAAGCTTGTCTGCTACCACTTGTTGAAGGGACCACTCTGTGCCTAGGATCTGATCCCGACAACTGAGTTTGTCTGCTACCACATTCCGTTTCCTTGGGATATACCTGGCTGAGAGATCTACCAAATTGCTGACCCCCCACTGGTGAACCTCGATGGTCAAGGCGTGAAGTTGACAAGAAACCAGGCCTCCCTGTTTGTTCACATAGGCTACCAACTTCTACCTTCTCCTGAAACTCCTTCAGACCCAGGAAGGCTGCCTTTAACTCCAAGATGTTGATATGTTGCTGCTTGTCCTCCAATCTCCAAAAGCCTGAGGCAATGAGGCTGCCTAAATGAGCCCCCAACCTGCGAGGGAGGCGTCTGAGAACAGAAGGAAATACGGTGGAAGAAAACGCAGAGAGAGACCCTTCAAAAGATTCTGGTCATCCAATCACCAATGAAGGTCTTCTCTCACTTCCAGAGACAGAGGAACCATTAACAGGGGTGAGTCCCCTGCCGGAGACCAGAATTCTCCCAGTCTCCATTGCAGAGACCGAACATGAAGATCCCCATGAGGGATCAGCTTCTCCAGGGAAGAGACCACTCCCAGAAGAACCTGCCACTGATGAGCTGACTGATGTGGTTCCGACAGGAAGTCGCACACCACCACCCGCACCTTCTCCAATCTCTGATCAGACGGGAAAACTTTTGCCACTGTTGTATCGATGACCATGCCCAGGTAGAGAATCCTTTCACTGGGTACAAGGTTTGACTTTTCCTGGTTGACTACGATGCCCAGTTCCAGACAGAACCGAAGCAGACGATCTCTGTTCTGCAGCAGCTTTTCCCTGGAAAATGCCAAGACCAACCAATCGTCGAGGTACCTCAGCAAACAGATCCCCTGAGCATGGGCCCAAATTGACACGAGAGAGAAGACCCTTGTGAACACTTGAGGGGCTGTTGTCAGCCCGAAGCACAAGATTTTGAACTTGAAGACCTTGTCCCCAAGAGAGATGCGAAGGAACTTCCTGAATGTCAGATGAACAGGGATTTGGAAGTATGCATCCCTTAAGTCTATCGACAGCATGCAGTCGCCTTCCCTCAAAGCTGCCAACACCGCGCCATCTTGAACCGTGTCTTCCTGATGAAGTGATTCAAGGTGGATAAGTCGACCACAGGTCTCCATCCTCCCGACGCCTTGGGCACCAAGATCTCCATCCTCCCGACGCCTTGGGCACCAAGAGGATGTGACTGTAAAACCCCGGAGACGGACACACCACTTTCTCAATCGCATCCTTGTCCAGCATCTTCTTCACTTCCTCCTGAAGAGCCAAGAACTTCAGAGAATCTGGAGGATAAGCCTTCCTGAGCTGCGGCTTGTCCGACATAGGAGGAGAGAAGCGAATGGCAGTAGGTAGCCCACCCAAAGGACATCTACCACCCACTTCTCCGCCCCATGACTCTGCCACTTGGCCCAATAGTCCGTCAGGCATTCCCCCAACCTGTGGCGCAGGAGAGGGAGAGGTGCCTAACCTCCCAAAGCACCACCTGATACATCCAAGCTATGCACCTACGACCTACTACATGTTGGATGCGGCTGTGTGTACTACGATGTTAAAAAAACACGAAGATATCTGGGCATCTCTCTGCTTCCTGTGATATCTAGGAAATCTCAAAACATGAGAAGGCTCCATGTTTCTAATATCGCCCGGAAATTCCACACGCAACAGATTCAAAACAAACAGGGCAAACTAAACCAGCTTTAAAACGGCAGAAGCAAAGCATGTCCTCTCTTAAAGGTGGCAAGAAAATAACTAACAGGGTCATGGGTTAAAGAGGGGTATATGGGTGGCTCCACATGACTCATGACCAAGCACAGATGCCAATAGTCCCTTGCGTACACAATTTTTTTTACTTTACCGGTTTCCAGATGGCACTAAGTTATTTATCCTAATGTTAAGACTGAGGGTTTATTTAGTATATGAACAAATATCCTTTTTACCGGGCAAGAGCTGCTTGTGAGGCAAGAAGAGCATTAACATGATTCAGCTGATCTCCAGAAGATGGTGGCTCTGGTTCATAATCTGGCAGCTGGGGTCCACCTCGCATGACACAGCCTGGCCCAGCTACAACAACCACTTCCTGAAAATAAAGCCATTAATATCTATTCCTCTAATTTTAAGTTACCTTAATGATAGAAGTAATTTCTAGGAAACTGTAGTTATTTACTTACATTACAATAAACATTTAAATAAGATCAGAGAAACATTAACAACCACACATTGTACATTCTTCAGATTTAATGATTAAAACAAAGACTTTAACTTTCTACTGAATAGCTTCTACAGACTAAGACTTATGAATATGCTTTGTAAAAAATAGTGTAAGATAGGAAAAAGACTCATTAGAACAAGAATTTAAATTTCCTAATGAGGAATACAGAAATATGATATTCTTATAATAAAATTATTTTTTTTGTATATACGTACGTACTTACCAAGTAATTACATAGCTAACAATTTCTGATTACTGGCAGCTAAAATTTGAAAATTGAAATAGCAATTTTTTCTTTGGGTGTAGATCATTAACCTTGCCCATTTTCAGGGAAGAAGGGAAACAAACTAGATAACTAACCCTGCCCCTTTTCAGGGAAGAAGGGAAACAACCTATAGTAGAGAGCTCAATTTATTCACTATGCTCTAGATTCCATGAGAGAGGAGAGGAGGGTGGGCTCCCTTTCTGTAATTACTTGGTAGTTATGTATATATAAAACATCACTTCATTATAAAAATATCATTTTTATATGTGTAACTTAACAAGTAATTACATAGCTGATTCCCACACTGACAGGAGGTGGGATTCATGGACCTATTCTACCCCAAGACATTAAAATTAATGAAATGAGAGTAGAGACAGTTGCTAGCATTGAAATAATGCGTGTTGTTTCCTTACCAGGTAAAGGAGCTATTGCAAGAAAATACTGCCTCTGGGAATGCTCATCTTCACCTGTAGAGGTGTGGCTGTACAGCCAAGGGTCAACTGCTACATAAGTGGGATTCCAAGCACTACTAAGTCATAGAGATTGCCCCTGCCCTAAGCGCTGTATCATCACCAGAAAACAATGATGTTACCTGCACCACAAAACATTAAAAACACCATCACCCCACTAAACAAAAAAACTGGAGGGTATCCAGTACAAAGTACACCCAGAGTCCCCTTAGACCCAAGACCAAGTTTCAAGGTGAAGAGTAAGGATGGAAGGAATGCTTTCTATACTTCCTTCCCCAACACCATGCCAGCCACTGATAAAGGACCCAAGGTACTGCAATTATTAAAAACAGCTTCAACTTCATGTAAATAATGTGTCACAAAGACTGACTTACATCTCCAATATGTACATTGGTGAATGGAGGATGAGAGGTTAAACGTAAAAGGCAAGAGACATCGCTTCAGCCCTAATCACATGAGCTCTTACTTTCAGAATAAGCAGTCTCTTCTCTCACTTGGTAATGCGAGTCATGAATGAGGTATCAAAGAAAGATGAAAGAGCATGCTTCATCAGGGGTTGAGAAGGATCCTTCACCGATCACCTTAAGTTATTGGATGTACCCCTTATACTGTCAATATTGTTAAGGTAAAACTTAACTGCCCTCACCGGCCAGAGACCTCTCCTCATCTTCTGCACCTACTACTTGAGTCAGGTTCTTAATAGTAAATGAATGAGGCCAAGGTTTATTGAGAGTCTGGGTCTTGCTTAATCTCTTGGCTGAATGAAGCAGATGACAGCATTTCCAGAGGAGGACTGGAGACCCATTTGAGGACTATGTCCACGTTCCATGATACTTGCTGTCCTTGCATTTACAAGTGTCAAAAATTCTAATAAGATCTGATAAGTCTTGATTCAAAAAAAAGGTCTATGCCTCTGTGCCTGAAGACCGAGCTTAACATCGCCCTGTTGCCCTTAATAGTAGAAGAGGACAAGCCTCATGAGGTCCTCAGATATAATAAAAATAGCAATCTGGGCCACAGACATTTTAGAAGAGGAGACATGATTTCTTTTGCACCAACTGCAGAAAATAGCCCACTTTGAATAGCCTCTGAAGCTGCCCTTGAAAATCCTTTAGCTCAGAGGAGTTTCTTGACAGTTTGAATCCTGTCAGAGCTAACACAGACAATCCTTGATGGAATCTCCTGAGATGCGGTTGTCTGAGAAGCTTGCATTTTTGAGGGAATAATCTTGGAAAATTGACTAAGAGCCTTATCAGGTCCAGGAACCATTCCCTCAATAGCCAAAACAGGGTTATAAGAATCATTGTGGAATTAGAACTTGTTTATATCCTCCATTATCATTCTGAAGGGAGAGGGAGAGAAGGCATACAGCTCCTTAGCTGACCAATCCAGCAACATTGCATCTGTCGCCCATGCTGATGGATCTGGTACTGGTAAACAGCAGAGAGAAAGACGGTGATTTTTAGAGGTTGCGAGCAGGTCCACAGTTGACCTTCCCCACAGTTTCCAAAGGTCTAGGTAGATCAGTGGATCCGAAGTCCACTTAGTGTGGATTACTTGTTCGCGGCGACTTAATTGATCCACTAAGACATTCAGTTTGCTTTGTATAAAACCTGGTTACAATCCTCATCTGGTTTCACTTTCTTAAAGGTAGAAGATCCTTCACCAGTTTCCCCTTGCTTGCTGATTTACAAAAGGGCAGTTGTGTTATCCGAATGTACCGCTACTCTCTTGTCTTAGACTTCCAAGGCAAAGGCTTGCAATCCCAGAGTGACTGCCTTTAGTTCTTTCACATTTATGTGGCAAGACTTCTGTTCCTATGACCATTCTCCTGAGACCTCCATGTCTCCCATCAGAGCTCCCCAACCTAAATTGGACACTTTTGCATAGATATTTAACTCTGGGTTCTGAGGGAAAGGTGACTTCCCTTCCAGCAACCTGTCTTCGGACCTCCACCAAAGCAGGTGTTTCTTGATGCCTTGGGGGATTTGAAAAATGAAGGGGTCTGGATACTTCTTTCTGTTCCAGCTGGCTTGGAGAAAAAATTGCAGGACTCTCATGTGGAGCCTCCCTCAACAGAGGCCAATGTCCCCAGCAGGCTCATCCACTCATTGGCTGAACACTCTCAAAGGGAGAGAAATCTGTCTATCATCCAAAGGCATGACTCTACCCTCTTTGGGGCTGGAAAAGCCTGAAAAAGATGAAAATACAAGAAGGCTTAGCCTCCTTCATCTTCTTTGGCAGTACCTTAAGGGTGCAAGAAACATCCACTGCAGAGCTCTTCAGTGGTCTGGAATTACTAACACTAAACTGCCACTGGCACTTCTTATCAGGTCAACGCATCCAAGCTTGCAGAAAGACGATGACCACTGTCCAAGACCCCTTTCCAATGGCTGTCTTTTGCCACCTGGGAATCACTGACAGGTGTGATTGTGGGGCCAATTGCCTGTGGGCAAACCCCACCAAGCTCCCTCGGGCCTCCGGTATAACTTCTCCCAGGTGTGGGGGAGTGTGTCAAGGACCTTTGCCTAGGAGAGTTGGTGGGAGGGACAGCCAGCTCCTCCACTAACACTTCACTTTTTTCTCTATCAGGAAGAAAGCGCACTGAATCCCCTAACCGAGCCATGGAGTTAGCCAACAGCTCAAACTTTGGTTCAAGACTGGCAATGGAATTGGGTTCAGAAGCATGGGACCTGGAAATAGGATTAGGTGGTATAGATAAAAGACTGGGTTTGGGAAACAAAACAAAAATAAAGAGAACTCCAGATGAAGATTTAGAAGATTCCTGGCTAGCTAATGACCTTTCATACTTAACAGTAGCCTTACACTTCCTATCTTTCTCTAACTTGGAGAGGTAAGGAGACAAAACCATCCATTATCTTTCTTCCCAGGCTAAACACCCATTACAAGTCAATTCTGGAGAGCACACTTGACTCCTACATCTAGTACAAATTGTATGAGAATCGTACCTAGATGATAGAGTATACAGACAGCCCACAGGTTACGCCAGGTTTGAGGTATGTCGTTCCGGACTTATGGCGCTTGCATGTTGCTGTTAACCACAATTTTTCAGCGTTGTTAAGTGGATTTAAAGCACTGTTACCTGCTTTACAATGCTATAACCTGGACTTACAGTGCTTACAGTGCTGTAAGTGCTATTTATTCCCATTATAATTATGATGATTCCCTGCCAGAAACAGAACCCCCACCATAACCCGGGGACTGCCTGTACTATACTATATTTAAAACATTCACTAATTATTTATATTTTATTTCCAGTAAAAGAAGACTGAACAATAAAATTAAAATAATTAGCAAATATTTTAAATACTATTGTAGAACATGCTTTATCATCAAAAACTTTACAGCAAATACATCCACTACATCTTTCATTACCCTTGGGAGAGAGGAGGAACCTTTGAGAGAGAGAGAAGAGAGACGGAGAGATGAGAGAGACGAGAGAGGAGAGAGAGAGAGAGAGAGAGAGAGAGAGAGAGAGTCATACACCTATTATGCTCAGTACGAGGCCTAACCCAGAATGAGCTTAAGAGTTACATAACTACTTTAGTATAAGTACACCAATTATGCTTAGTCCGGGGCTAACCTGGAATGAGAGGAAACGTCTTATCTTATGTATACAGTACAAGGGTAACTTGATTAGTTGTCAAGCGTTCTGTAAGACAGATTTATCTCATTTCTATTAAAGATTTATCTAACTTGTATTAAACATTTTAAAGATATTTTGCTGTTTAAATAATATAATATTAATATTTTAGAATGAATAAATCATTGTTCTAAGCATTTTAGGGGCATATATACAACTTAAGATTAACAGTTGTAAAAGGTTACTAATCTCAGATGTCTTAGGATGTTTTGGGATGATGGTTTGGGGTGTATTTTTGCCATGATATTAAATGGTTTTAGTATGATAATTTAAGGTATATTTTTATTTGAACTATCAAATTAAGCCGTAAAATGTTAAAAGAGACAGTTATAAGCATTTTAGTTTATGGGTTACTGGGTATTTGGCAGTTATAAACATTTTTAGAGGGGAATTTTGCCTTTCCATGGCAGGTTCTGGAACCTATTCCCGCATAAAAGTAGGGGAGCACAGTATGTACTTACATAAAAATGATATTGTTATGATACAATAAAGCTTGTTCATACTTACCTGGCAGATATATATATAGCTGTATTCTCTGAAGTCTGACAGAATTTCAAAACTCCCGGCACAAGCAGTGGTCGGCCAGGTGGTTAGTACCCATTCCCGCCGCTGGGAGGCGGGTATCAGGAACCATTCCCATTTTCTATTCAGATTTTCTAATGCCACTGTCCCCTGAGGGGAGGTGGGTGGGTACTTGATTATATATATCTGCCAGGTAAGTATGAACAAACTTTATTGTATCATAATATCATTTTGTTCATGACACTTACCTGTCAGATATATATATAGCTGAATCCCACCATTGGAGGTGGGAAGGGACAGAATAGAAGGATTTTAGGAAACATATTGCATGCAGATGATTGACATCCTGGTTCCACCTGTTAGCATAGCTGACTTCATGATTACTGTCACCCAAGTCGGCTTTTGCTTTACTAGAGTCTCCAGGAAGGTAGTGACCTGTCGTAGCTACGTCCCTCTTTCCAATTTCCGATGCCGGAGAAGGAGCTTCTAAATACACCTCCTTTCTCCTCTTTTCCGGAGGATATTCTTCTGGAAATTCTTCAGGGCTTGAGTAAAATGAAGGATACTTCCAAGATCTCTTTGAAGGTCTCGACAATCTATCTGAACTCCATCCTTTTTTAGATGAGGAATCAGACGAAGAAAAACACTGTTTAAGGACGTCTTTCCAACGACTATCCTTGGCAGCCCGGGACGTAACTACGGGATCTGCCGAGGGGACGCCTGACCGGTGGGGATTCTCTGAAACCTCCCTGCGGCTTTCGACATTTCTTCTCCACTGGGCTTGGGAGCTTGAAAGAGGTCTAGGCCTGGGAGCAAGACAGAGCCAATCAGACGCACCCTCCACTTCACTGGGAACACTTTCACTGCACTTACCTTCCAGTTCTTTAATTTTTTGTTCCATATGCTTAAGCGAAGCTTTCAGACTCGCAATTTCAGATGTTGAGCTTGCGGAGTCCGATAATCGGGAAGGTAAAGCTGTATGGGAGGAAACAATAGGGTTAGCAATAGGCAATAGTCTGCTAACTGGCTCGTTAGAGACCGACCTACTTACACTTTTGGAAGAGGCTTTTCTAGCCCTATCTCTCTCCAACTTTCTTAAGTAGGAATCAAGCAACTTCCATTCCTCCTCATTCAAATCCTTGCACTCATCACATGTATTCAATTGCGAGCATACATTCCCTCTACAATTTTTACAAGTGGTGTGAGGATCCACCGAAGCTTTCGGTAGTCTCACAAAACAATTCTCATTCACACACAACACACACTCTGAACGAAATCGACACGTCAGACATTATGAGAAATTCCAAATCCAAATCCAAAAAACAGTCCACAATAGCATATGCCAAACCAAAGATCCAATACGTCACCAAATAGCAGTCCAAAAGATCAACGGCGTAATGAAATTCGAAAATCAAGTCAGGAGGAACTAGCAAACGATGTTACTAGTACCGCGACAGAGAAAAATCTGGCTTACAACGGTAATAGTTCCTATTCCTGCCACCCAGTGGCAGGCGGCGGGATCACCTGACCTACCTGTAGTGTGTGCCGCGAAATTTGAATTTCTGTCGGGGACGACGGAGTCTATAGTTAAGTATATATCTGGCAGGGAAGTTGAATGTATGAAAATGATATTGTTATGATACAATAAAGTTTCATACATACTTACCTGGCAGATATATACATAGCTATCGACTCCGTCGTCCCCGACAGAAATTCGAATTTCGCGGCACACGCTACAGGTAGGTCAGGTGATCTACCGGCCTGCCGCTGGGTGGCAGGACTAGGAACCATCCCCGTTTTCTAATCAGATTCTCTCTTCCACCTGTCTCCTGCGGGGAGGCTGGGTGGGTCTTCAATTGTATATATCTGCCAGGTAAGTATGTATGAAACTTTATTGTATCATAACAATATCATTTTCATACTATTCAACTTACCTGTCAGATATATACATAGCTGATTGACACCCTTTGGTGGAGGGCAAGAGACAGCTAACTACTGACTAGACAGGTAAACAACATATGTTGTAGGTATTTATAGACCTTGGTTCCTCTGTGTTTCTAGACGAAGGGTTGACTTCCTAGCTATTGCATAGGAGTCTGCTTCGTCTCAAGAGCCTTAGCAAGATAGTGATCTGTGGCCAAGAGTTTCTTGTGGGTCTACCGATGGGGTCTTATCCACTTACTCGGTCGAGCCTAATTGGCATTTGTCAATGGGTGCTAATCCGCTTATATGACAACATGCCTATGCCTATTGGCATAACTAAGGAGCGCAACACCGATCCCGATCACCTGTTCCTAACATGAGGGTTCGCGCTAAATTGAAAAAGAGTTATCCCCCAAACTCCTTTCAAACCTCAAAAAAAAACCACTGAGTTAAAATAATTTCAACTCATTATTAAAGGATCAGTGTCGGCTCCTTATCCAAGCAACGTATCCGCTGATACGTATAAACCAAGAGAGAAGGATCTCTCGTAGGTTAACTTGAAGTCCTTCGTGTAATGAGCAGTCAACACATATTTGCATCTCTCATATGTTAAAGCTAATATGTCTTCCTGACATATTGTTACGAAAAGAACAAGAATTTGCCAAAGCTCGCACTTCATGAGCTTTTAAATTCTCAGCTGTTTGAAGGTATCATCAAGTCACTTATGAAGTGCTTTAGAGATCCCCATTGTTTCAAAGAAGACTAGCTTTCTTTGAACTGGATCTCATCTGGATGAAGCCTAGCGCCTGGCTTGCGCCTGGCTGGCGCGAGGAGTATCCTGTTTGGAATACTCCTGGCGCCTGACAGTCGTAAAACTCTTCGAATACTCCTGCCGTCTGGAAGGCGCATCTCGCTCCAAATACTCCTGGCGCCTGTTAGGAGTATTAAGCTCAGAATACTCCTGGCGCTTGGTAGGCACATCGCGCTTCGAATACTCCTGGCGCCTGGTAGGAGTAAAAAGTCTAGAATACTCCTGGCGCCTGGGAGGAGTATAAGCTTCGGAATACTCCTGGCGCTTGGCAGGCGCAGAGCGCCTCGAATACTCCTGTCTTCTAGTAGGCGCATCTTGTTCAGAATACTCCTGGCGCCTGGGAGGAGTATTAAGTTCAGAATACTCCTGGCGCCTGGGAGGAGTATAAGCTTCGGAATACTCCTGGCGCTTGGCAGGCGCAGAGCGCCTCGAATACTCCTGGCTTCTAGTAGGCGCATCTTGTTCAGAATACTCCTGGCGCCTGGGAGGAGTATTAAGTTCAGAATACTCCTGGTTCCTGGGAGGAGTATCGAGGTCAGAGTACTCAAGGCGCCTGGCAGGAGTATCTCTTCCCGAATACTCCTGACCTATGGAAGGCGCATCTAGTTCCGAATACTCCTGTGGCTTGGTAGGAGTATCGCTCATGGAATGCGCCTTTCGAATGGCAAGTATATTGCGCTTAGCGGGCACTATACTCCTATCAGGAGTTGTCTCTTCTCCAGTTGGCTCTTGTTGCTTGGATGAAGATCTGGGCCTAGAACGATCTACAGTAAAGTCAGGCTCTTTGCGCCTACTTGGCGCCTGGCTCCTAGTTGGCGCCAGACGCTTGGCAGGAGTTACTTCCTTTCCCACGTCTCGCCTGCCTAACGAATCGCTCCCCCCAGAGATGGCCGCTTGTGCGACAACTCCCCTGTAGGGTTCGTCGCGCCCGACAGGAGATCGGTATTTGGGTCTCTTAATCGGAATGCCTGTCATCCTTTTTACGAGTAGGCTCTTTAGAAAGTACTCCTACCAAAGACGCTAATTGCTCCTGCACATTCATCAAAATTTAGTCAGCTACATCCAGTAGACGATAGGAAATTTCAAAAGTCCGAGAGACAAGTCTTCCTCCGAGGAGGATCCTTATTGCATACTTCCGTTGCTAACGAGTTCTCCTCCTACATGTTGATGAGTTTTCTCGTTGCAGAAGCTTCCCTATCCTTGACCGAAGGAAGGGAAGGAGCTTGGAATTTTAAAGAGGTTCTGAGCTGAAATTGGTAGGACTCCTGATTTCTAGCTCTTGAATGTATCCCTCTGAACCTTTTGGGAAGTAGTTTGAGCCCTTCTCGCGTTCCAAAGACTCTGTCCGTAAACGTTTAAACCTTGTCTTCTTCTGTAGATGACAATGTCACTATATTACCCGGACAACGAAACCTCTATCTGAAAGCGTTGATCCAGGAATAAAAGGCTTTAGTTCTTTTGCCAAACATACTATGCTGGCCAGAACCCATTGCCGAGTCTTCATAGAATTTGATTCCAGATTCTAAAGCCCAAAATTTCACTTGTCCTTTTGATCGTTTAGGACCAAGAGAAACCTTTGATTAGGAGCAGTTCCATCTTGTCGGAACACGGAATCTGAGGCCCAAATTAGGATCCCATTCTAAGTATAAGATCTCTTACTCTTATCGTATAGAGGTATTGTATAAGATCCCGAAGATCTTAATTCTCTACTATCTCTAATATTCTTTGTCTAGACAGAGTATATCTTTTTACTGTGTTCATTGATAGCATAAAATACCAAGGTGATTCTTCCCTCTGAAAGGGAAGAAAACTATTATGTGGTTCACAGAGGTATCGGAAGAGGACAGTTTCCCCTTTCTATCTAGCACGATCTGCAGCAACTCTATGTCTTTAACATATTTAAAGGAATTATCAAGCTTCCCTTGAAAAATCCTCTCATTCATATTTTACTTCTGGTCAGTCTGCACGCAGACAGACTCAGAGTGAATAGGTTTTTCAGGTCCAATATTTATAATAGAATCCGATAAAATCTCTACTCTCTTAGAAAAACCTTCCGACACATGCTGAAAGAAGAACGTGACCTCTGTGAATCCAACCTTTTTATTGCCAAAATGATGCATTCATCTTCTTCCTTTGACACCCATTTATTTTAATATGTGTTAAGAATATATATAACTAGGGGAAAAAAGACTAAAGTTTATTCCCCTATTTAAATTAAAGATGGCGTATCTTGCTACCTCTCTTGTTTTGAGGAAAAGGAAGCAATCTATAAGAAGCTCGTTCATCTTCTGCCTTGCGAAGAGATCTGTGAATACTTTCCGCAGGGTCTGACAACTCTTTCCAATAAATGTTAAATCGTGCTCTGCCGAATTAAAATCCTTTAAAATCCTGTCACATTGTGGTAAACAGCATTCATCTAGGAAACTCTTGTAAGGATAGTAGGAACGCTGTAATTAACCACGGTGTGTGCATAAGGCTTAACCGTATCGTTATCTTAAGGTGAATTTCCTACTACATTCTTTCCTCGCCGAGGCAGAGAGATATCCTTAGCAAAACGAATACGATGTTATTCATGTTTGCCTAAAAAATCCCCTCAATTCGTGGTTAAGTCCCTGATTGTATGGGGAATATACGGTGAAGCATTCGATCCCTTAGGAGAGAAAGATGTAACCAACCGTTCACGACCGAGAACCGGATGGTACTAGATTGGCTCACAATTACAGCCGTCTCGTTCACTGCTGGCTTGCACATTCTGAGTTGCCAGTTACTCCCTTCAATGAATGGATATAATAAAATTATTCTCGAGTCTAAGAAAGCTCTCAATAATGCAAATTTAAGCCAAACAACCTTTGTTAAATACCGAAGCTGAATAGGTATTGTCGTAACAAACCTTTTAAGCGAAGTCTTTACTAGGAAAATCCTGTAAGGATATAGATAATTCCGTAGCGAACCAGAAAGGCCACTATGGTATGCGTATATGACTTGTCATTCAGTAGTCATATACAGCAAGCCTTCTACGACACTCTTTCCTTTCCGACATGCAGAGAAAGAATGGAAATCTTACTCTCTTCGTTCATTTCGTCAATAATCCCGAATGAGTATTAGTCGAAAGAGATCGCAAATGACAACCGAGGATCGAAGAGAATCTCTCCAGCTTTTATTATCTTGGAGATAAGTCCGTATTTTACGCCTTTCTTATCTGGAAGAGCCTCTAATCAATGAATGAGAGCTCGTACGAATCTTGTTCAACTTCCAAACGATTGCCCCTCTTTCTGTAAATGGTTGGTTGCAATATTTTTTAGAAGGAGGATGATTTTAATATCCTCTTACTAATACTGAACTAATTCTCACAATTCTGCTCTATCTTCCATTCCTCAATTTGGGACAAGATTGAGCAACCGGAGGAGAGCGCTTCCTTTCGACAGGTGAAGGGCTTTTAGCAGTACCGACTCTAACCTGACAAGGGCTACGGCAGCCTGTGCTACATCTTGAGTCCCTGCCTGGAAAAAGCCGAACTTGCTCTTGCCTTTATTGCATTAAGACGATCCTGACAAGGGCAACGGCCGCCTGCGCGACAACTCCCGTCCCTATCAGGAGAAGCCTCGAATGTCTTTCACCTTTCGCCTGGAGGACTCTTGGCGGTTGTCAGGTTCTTCTTGTAGGAGAAAGTGTCTGGCGCTAAGCAGGAGTATCTTGCCTAGAATACTCCTGGCGCCTGGGAGGAGTATCGCGAACGGAATACTCCTCATCCTCGGAATACTCCTGGCGCCTAGCAGAAGTATCGCTTTCCTAGGAGGAGTATCGTGATCGGAATACTCCTGGCGCCTGGTAGGAGTATCACGTTCCGAATACTCCTGACGCCTGGGAGGAGTATCGTGCTCGTCGGAATACTCCTGGTGCTTGGCAGGAGTATCGCGTTCCGAATACTCCTGGCGCCTGGGAGGAGTATCGTGATCGGAACACTCCTGGCACCTGGCAAGAGTATCACGTTCCGATCACGATACTCCTGGCGCCTAGGAGGAGTATCGTGATCAGAATACTCCTGGATCCTAGAAGACGTATCGCCCTTGGAAAGTTTTCTTGTTGGAAAGTTCCGAGCATCTGAAAGGCGATCCTCGCCTGGAAAGTTCTGTACGTCTGGAAGGTTATTCGAATCTGGAATCTTCCGCCTTCTGGAAGATTCCGCTTGTGCGGAAGGTTCTGTGTGCGGAAGGTTTCGATCTCTTGTACATTTGTTCTTGCTTAGAATTCGACAATACTTCCATTTTCGACATAGCCCTCCCTTTCTTCTGAATGAGAAGGACTTCCATTTCCGATAAAGATCCTGGTTCATAGTCTTTCAGGCGCTTTGCGCCTATATTCAGGCCCTTCAGGTGCTTTGCGCCTCGTTTCAGGTGCTTTGCGCCTTGTTTCAGACGCTTTAGGCGCATTGAGCCTCGTTACCGGAGCTTCATGCCCAAGGAGCTAGAAGCTTAAAAGTTATATATATGTGTACTCACTAAACGAGATCCATATAATTCATTCGATCAACAAATATTCTTTACTATCTAATTCGTTCTTCTCAGAATAGATATATTTTCATATACTTCTCCTTTCTCCGTCTCTTCTGAGGTTCCGATAGCCAGACGAGATTATCTTGCATCTTCATTTAATCTACGCCGTTGAATGTTTCTACTCCTTATTCGTCAAGACGATAATAAAAAGGGGAACATATTGAATTAGGATGCCTTTCCAATGGCTATCCCTGGCAGTCTGGGACGTCCTACAGAACCTGCCGAGGGGACGCCTGAACGGTGGGGGTTCTCCATAACCTCCGTACGGCTTTCGACATTCCTTCTCCTCCGGGCCAGGGAGCTTGGAAGAGGTCTAGGCCTGGGAGCGAGACAGAGCCGATCAGACGCACCCTCTATTGCAATGGGGAACACTATAATCACTTCTTACCTTATAATAGCTCGTATCTTGAGCTACATTCCTTTATCTTCAAATTGCAAATGAATTTGTAGTTTCTGTGAAGTAAGAAGGTGATGAGGAAACAACACTACTAGTACTGTTAATATTCTAACTGCTTGTCAGAACGAGGGCTATTAAAGCTTCTAAAGAAAGCATATCTAGTTCTATGTTTTTCTGACTTCCTCAAATAGGAAGTTACCTTATTTTCCTCAATCAAATTCTAACATTTATTACACTTTATCAATGAATAAATATTTATATTTCCCTTTCTTGCAAACTATGTAACTGTCTACCGAAAACTTCGGTAGTTACACATACTCTATTCTTCGAAAACTTCGAAGTTAATTCATTAAAAGTTATTCAAAAGTTATTAAAAACGTATGCCAAACCACCGATCCAGTACTTCCCTGTAAAAGTCGGCCCAGAAGATCGATGGCGATGAAACACGAAAATCAAATCAGGAGGGAAAGCAAACATATGTTTACCTTCCCAGCGACAGAGAGAATCTGATTAGAAAACGGGGATGGTTCCTAGTCCTGCCACCCAGCGGCAGGCCGGTAGATCACCTGACCTACCTGTAGCGTGTGCCGCGAAATTCGAATTTCTGTCGGGGACGACGGAGTCGATAGCTATGTATATATCTGACAGGTAAGTTGAATGTATGAAACTCTCTCGCGAAGACCGCAAAGCAGCAGAAGAGAAAGGACGTGAAGCGTCCTCCTCCCTGAGACCAAAAACGCTGGCCGCCTGTGCGACAACTTGCGTCTTTGCTCTCTTTTGCGGTGGAGAGTAGTCCACATAAAAAGGCGCAGACCGCAAAGCAGAAGGAGCGAAAGGACGTTCTGCGTCCTCCTCTGAGAAACTACTGACGACGGCCGCCTGTGCGACATCCGTCTTAGTTCTTTTCAGAGGACGCCAGTGTCCCTCAAAGCTCCAACCCCTTTGCGGGGAGGACGCCTCCGAAGACGAAAAGCACTCGCGGAGGATACGCGCACGAGCGCGCTCTTTGGCAGCCTGGAGATCGTCGACAGGATCTGCCGAAGGGACGCCAGATCGGTGGGGGTTCCCCGTAACCCTCCTTCGGCTTTCGACATGTCCGTCTCCCTGGTCCTGGGAGTTCGACAGAGGTCCAGGCCTAGAGGCATTATAGGGCCGATCTGACGCCCCCTCCACAACACTGGGGGCACTTTCACTGCACTTCACTTCATTAACACTGCTTTTACCCTCCAAAGCGAGCACTTTAGATTCTAGATTTCGTAATGACTCTAGAATCGTAGATAGGGCATTGACCTCCACAGATTTTTCAGGGCCCGAAGGCACAACAGATTTAGGTGTTGCACAAACTACTGAAGGAATAGTAGGAGAAACCTTACAACCCTTACTTCTACTGACTGATGCACTCCTGGAGGAAGACCTCCTTATCCTATCGCGCTCCAATTTTCGCACATAGGATTCATAAGCCTTCCAACCTGAATCAGACAGACATTCACACTCCTTACAACGGTCATCTATTACACACACATGGTCTCTACAATTCGTGCATACTGTGTGTGGGTCTACCGAACCTTTCGGTAGCCTCACCTTACAACCTTCCATACAACACACTCTGGTGCTAGTTGAACTAGTCCCAGACATCTTAGTTAAAGAAAAAACCAAACCAAATTCAAAATTCAATCCACTATCAGCGTATGCCAAGTCACGATCCACGTTCAATAACCAAAAGACAAACGGAATACTTAAGTAACCAAGTTTCAAAAATCCTAGACGGAGGTACTGAAAACAGTTGTTATCAGCACCGGCGACAGAAAAAATCTGGATAGAAAATGGGAATGGTTCCTGACTCCCACCTCCCAGCGGCGGGAATGGGTACTAACCACCTGGCCGACCACTGCGTGTGCCGGGAGTTTTGAAATTTCTGTCGGACTTCGGAGAAATACAGCTATATATATATATCTGCCAGGTAAGTTTCATGAACAAACCGGGACGTGGGCTCTGAAGGTGGGAGCGGCGACCCTTCCCCGAGGTCGTTGTGCGGACGAATCAGCGCAATAACCTCGGCAAAGTTCCTCTGGATCTTGGGAGTCACTGCATCCTGAGGGGTAGGACCGTCCAGTCCCTCGAACAGGAGCACCTCCCGAGACCCTCCCCCTTCAAGAGGGGGAACGGCGACAGACCCCTCTCGGTCTCCTCCTGCCATTTGCTCGTACGTCCTGGTCGGTCCAAGGACCGAGCCTGGCACGTACGGCGTCGTGACAGGATCATGCAGGGCGCACCCCTCACGATCACTCCGCAATACCTCACTCCTCCCGGCGTAACCCGAGGAGGTTGAAGGTACGGGAGAGGCAGACCTGACGCTCCCCCCTCGCTTGCTGGCAGGACCAGCGGGTTTGGAGGGCTGCGGGCGATCGCCAACCCGCGGTGGCGATCGAGCTGCAGGCCTGGTCGAGACGTCTCCTTGTGAAGAACGGCTGGACTGAGCACAGCGGCCCCGATCTCGTGTGTCAGAGGAACTGCTGCTGGTTGCCGTACCCGCACGCTCCCTGTGAGAGCGACGGTCAGGCGACCTGCAGAGCCCACTGTCACGGTGAGACCGGTGCTTGTCCTCACGGCGCGTCACACCGCTGGCCGGCTGGCACCGGCGATCGGGGGGACCTCTTCCCAGCCTCGGCACGTGGCCAGTCAGAGACCGTCACGTCAGCCCGGGTAGCCAGCTGGTCGCTGCGAGAGCGAGAGCTGGCCTGGTGAGAGTCGCCTGAGCGGCTGTCACCAGTCTTCCACTCCGTGCCGTGAACCTGACGCCGAGCGAGCTCTGGCATCTGGTTCTTGGCTGCATGGTTGCTGGTAGGCGAACATACACTCGGTACCTCTCGCGAACGAGAGGCCGAGACGGAACCTGATGCAGTGGCAGAGCCTCTGGCACCTGGCGAGGAAGTACCGGTGTTAGCCGGTACTCCTCTGGTCCCCGTAGTCTTCTTCCTTGCGGAAGAAGAGACGGGCCCTGCTCCCAAAGGAGCAGGAGGACCAACGGAAGAACCCCCCGTCTCACCGGAGCAAGACGGGCCCTGAGAAGCTCCCGAAGGAGACTTCTTAGGAGGGGAGGAGGCAACCTTCTTCTTCTTCGGCTTTGAAGCCTTAGAAGTCGAAGGGGGAGAGGCGGCAGACGACGACAACGAAGAAGACGACGAAGACGACGACGACACCTTCCTCTTCTTCTTCGTCAGCTTCCTCAGGACCGATGTTAAGTCTACCATCCAGGGTGGAGCCGGGGCTGCTGTTGCCGAAGCAACAGGGCCCGTACGCACCTGTCCGGATAGACCAACGTCAGGTGCAGCAACGCCACGAACAGGAACAACATCAGCAGGTGCGGACATCTCAGGAACAACAGGTACAGCAGTCACGGCAGGAACGGTTGGGAACATCTGGGTGGGTACGGCAGGTACGGCAGGCGGCATTTCCAACACAGGCGGTCGAACCAACGTCACCGACATCTTAGGCATCGGCGACAGGTCCAGGGGCGAGCTCTTGACACATCTGAAATCAGGCCGAGGCAGCATGGTAAACCCAGGCGGCGGCGGTGGCCCGCTCCCCCTCGGTACGGTGATCGGCCCCTGCACTGATGAGGTTGGTGAGACAGACACAGCATGCGGGGAATAAACCAGGTGAGGGGGAACGGCGTACCCTGGGGTAGACAGGGTGGTGGTAGTCGTGGTCACTGTTGCATGAGTGACTGAGGCAGAGCCAGCAAGATGATACAGCAGCCCCTGGACACTGGGCACGCCCTGCAAGCCCAGAGACGCCCACACCTGACCAAGGTCGTCCCTCACAGCAGAAGCACCTGTGGAAGCAAAGGTCGGGTGATTAAGGGGGGTCTCTACCAGCTCGCGAGGTGTTGACGAACGGATAGAGGACCCCGAGTACAGCTGAACGTCGGGGTACCGAGCGCCCTCCTCCACACTCGACAGATCGGGTGAGGAGAAGGACCTGGAAACCATCCCCCCCGAAGGGGAAGGTGCCATACGTGGGAGCTGAGCAGGGGGCAGGAAAGACGACGAAGTGTCCGTTACCAAAGGAGTCGCGGGAGAGCTTTCCGACGACTCCTTTGCAGGCCTTCGCTTCTTCCTGCCCTTGTACAAGCCCCACTGCACCTCCGACCACGATACACACACTTCACAGGGCTCGGTGTGCGAGCACTCGCACCCCCGACACCGAGCACACAATACATGGGGGTCGATCTCCGGAAAACTGCGGAGCTTTCCACACTTACGCCCCTCAGTCCCAGGGCACAGTCGCCGGACAATTGGAGGGCGAGGTGAATCCATGATGATCGACAAATCAATAAATCACTTGCAATAAACAAATAGAAAATGATTGTACTTACAGTCAGTTTTGCTACCAAAACAGAACAAGAAAACACAACCATACAAAAGCAAACGACGATGAAGCGGGCAGAGAGCGAAGATACACACATCCACACGCTGTGAGGCCGAAAGCAAAAGTGATTGTTTACCTCCCAGTCGCGTGGCGCGCGCACTGTCGGACAAGCAGTTAACTACCGAACCCCTTGTTCGAAAGCTTACGACCTATCCAGCTGCCGCTAGTAACCTTCCTATTGTAAAAGGACCGAAAGGTTTGTATTCCGTGTCAGAACAATTATAGATTTATAAATCTTAGGCATAATGCTAAGCACTGGGACAACTAAGGCCATTCAGTGCTGAAACAGAAATTGACAGTAAAAGGTTTGAAAGGTTTAACAGGAGAAAAGTCTTGCAGTTGCACTATGAATTAATTGTTAGGATAGGGTGGACAGTAAGGAGGGTGGACATTAAAAGGGAAGAAAGAAAATATAAAGGAGGTGCAGTAAAAGGAATGAAAGTAGTTGCAGCTAGGGACCGAAGAGACACTGCAAAGAACCTTAAGTAATGCCTACATTGCACCGCATGAGGCGCACTGACGGCACTAACCCCCTACAGGGTTGCTCTTGGCTGTAGTGCTTTGTGTATTGTCATGTTACCTAGTTTTCTGGTCTATGCTGCAAAATCCAGCCTTTGTCCACTCCATTACTCCTGCGCTGTATCTTATGGCTTTCATTAGATGGTTAATTCTGTTGCCTTCTTTCTTGAGTTGGTACCCAGCATCAATCTTCTGCAGAACTTTCGTCATGGGAGTCACGACAACTACAAAGAGTTAACCTCTGCTAGTCTTATTCCAGAGCTTATTGTACTCTAGTTGTGCATTGTAATTTTTAGGAAGCTGATGCTATATTCCTCTGCCCCTATATTTTCAGGCATTCTTAGCAACGTGTGTGGTATCACGTCAAAGGCTTTCTTGTAGTCAATCCATGCCATGCTTAGGTTGGTTTTCCTTCTCTTACTCTTCTTCATTACCATTTTGTCTATCAGGAGCTGGTCTTTTGTGCTCCTACACTTCCTTCTGCAGCCTTTCTGCTGGTGAGGGATAGTGTTTGTATCTTCTAGGTAGTCATATAGCCTTTCGCTGATGATCCTGTAAGTAACTTCCACATTGTTGGTAGCAGATGGTAGGTGCCTGTAGTTACTTGCTATATTTCCCTTGTTCTTGTCTCTCTGTACTAAATTTGAGTGCATGGTGGTTTGTGATACAATGCTGGAGTTGTTCTGCTATTCGTAGTTGAAGGGCCTTGAAGTTTTTGAGCCAGTATCCATGGACTTCATCGGGACCTGGGGCTTTCCAGTTGGGCATTTTTTTTACATGGTATCTAATTGTGTCTGTTGTGATCTCAGCGAATCTTTGTTTTATTCTCCCCATTTCTTCTGCCTTGACTTCCTGGAGCCATTTTGCATTTTTTGTTGCCTGATACTTACCGGATTGCTCCATATGTTTTCCTAGTCTCTTACTTGATTTGGCTTCAGGAATTTCCTGATGGTTGTCTTCTCCTCTTAGTTGGCTGTATATAGTCTTTTCTGGTTGGTCCCAAATAGTTTGTTCTGTTGGTATCCTTTATTACTGTTCATTACCGTTGGATCTTATGTGCTTTGGCTTTAAGCCTTTGTTTCATATGTATCTTCTATTGTGTTGTTTAGTGCCTTCTCCTGTACTCTGTATTTCTCATTCAGTTCCTCCCTTGTTTTCTTGCTTCTTAGCCTCTTTTCTGCCATCTCTTTTAGTTTACTCAAGTCAGCTCTCCACCATGGTTTGTTTTTCTAGGTGCCTTTTCCAAGGAGGATGCTGTTTTGGTTTCTGCTGGGCTGGCTGTGATGGTGGTGTTGGTGTTTGTATCAACCATGAGTTCTGCTACTAGTCTTGTTCCTGCATAGGCCAGGTTATTTGTTTCTGTGATACTGGTGGTGCGTATTAGTCTCATTATTTCATTAACTTCAGATGTTTTCTCCCTTAGTTTCTTTGTGTTTTAGGCTTTCATGGAGGGAAACTTTGTCCTTTCTGTACCTGGCTTCAACCATTGTCTGATCTTTTCCACCCATTCTGACCTCTGTTACTTCTTCAGTGTTTCTATGTACGTTGTTGTTTGGTAGCTCATCATTCCTGTCATGTTATCATCATTATTATTATTATTATTATTATTATTATTATTATTATTATTATTATATTACACGTACGTACAGGTGACCCTAGGTTAGTGGCAGGGGTTCCATTCCTGGCCACCAATGCTGAGCAATTTTTGAATCAGCGATTTAAAAGTCTACAGCGGCCGCACACCTTCTTTCGGAGCACTAGCCCGGTTAACAGTGCCCTAGACCCGTCAACGGCACCGTAATTCCGCAATGGCGCAGTAAGTAAAAATGATATTGTTAAGATACAATAAAGTTTGTTCATACTTACCTGGCAGATATATATATAGCTGTATTCTCTGAAGTCCGACAGAATTTCTAAAACTTACGACACACGTAGTGGGAGTTAGGGTGGTTAGTACCCATTCCCGCCGCTGGGAGGCGGGTATCAGGAACCATTCCCATTTTCTATCAGATTTCTATCTCCACTGTCTCCTGAGGGGAGGTGGGTGGGTACTAAAAATATATATATCTGCCAGGTAAGTATGAACAAACTTTATTGTATCTTAACAATAATCATTTGTTTTGTTCATGAAACTTACCTTGTTCAGATAGATATAGTAGCTGAATCCTCCCACCTTTGGAGGTGGGAGAGACAGAAAAAGGCTTTAGGAAACATATAAATGTATATGATTGACATCTTGGTTCCTTACCTATTAGCATAGCTGACTTCGTGATTACTGTCACCCAAGCCTGCTTCTGCTTCACTAGAGTTACCAACAAGGTAGTGACCTGTGTAGTTGGTGCGCTCTAGATGATCTGTCAACGGGGACGGACCCACAATGTGACTAGACCAGACCATACTTCTGAGGGCAACGAGGCAAAAACCACCACCTAAGTTAGCCTAACAACAAACTCCCATATACCAAAGGCTAAAGGAAGGGACGACTGGTACTCGGCAGCCGACCCTACAATCAATAAACATACAAATATTAAAAAACTCACCTACCCTTTTCTATGGGAAAGGATGAGTGCTACCGCCTGCCCCCAAAATAGTGTCTGCGGCGACGTATGGTCCGAGAGAGTAACAGCTTTCATAGGTCGTTCTCACCTCCCGTAGGTAGTGCGAGGCGAACACCGAGTTACTCCTCCAGAAAGTAGCACTTAAAATGTCTTTAAGAGCCATGTTTTTCTGAAAGGCTATTGAGGTCGAAATAGCCCTTACTTCGTGCGCATTAACTTTTAGTATCTTCAAGTCGCTGTCTTTGCAAGAAGCGTGCGCCTCTTTAATGGTGTTCCTTAAAAAGAATGCCAGTGCATTCTTGGTACATGGGCATGTTTGGTCTCTTGACCGAACACCATAAGTTCTCCGCAGAACCTCGGCAATCCATTCGTTCTACGAATATACTCTCTAAGAGCCCTACAGGACACAGGATCTTTCTGGCTCTTGACCAATGATCTCTGCCATACCCTTGATCTCGAATGTTCTAGGCCACGGATTGGAAGGGTTTTCGTTTTTGGCCAGAAACGACATACTCAAAGAGCAGACTGCATTATGCCCTTTGAAACCGATGTGTTTGCTGATAGCCTGTATTTCGCTAACTCTCTTCGCCGTCGCCAGAGCAGTTAGGAATACAGTTTTCTTCGTCAAATCTCGTAGAGACGAAGAGGAAAGAGGTTCAAAGCGATTTGACATTAAATAGTTGAGGGTGGACCAACATCCAGGTTCCACGAAGGTAGCTTCGGTAGTGGTACCTTGGTCGTCTCGAAAGATCTCAATAGATCATGGAGATCCTTGTTGTTAGCGAGGTCAAGACCTCTATGGCGAAAAAACTACAGATAGGACGCTTCTGTAGCCTTTAATAGTTGACACTGCCAACTTCAGATCTTGTTTCAGATAAAGCAAGAAGTCGGCGATCTGGCTCACAGAGGTAGTGGTAGAGGAAACTCCTTTTCTCTTACACCAACTTCTAAAGGCTTGCCCACTTCGATTGGTAAACCGCGATTGATGATGGTCTCCTCGCGGTGGCGATAGCTTTTAGCCACTGATTTCGAAAAACCTCTCGCTCTGGCCAATTTTTGGATAGTCCTGAACGCCAGTTACAGGACTCAGAAGCGGAGAGGTTTTTGTGGTACCTCTCGAAGTGGGGCTGTTTGAGTAGATCACTCCTTAACGGAAGAGATCTCGGATTAATCCACTAGGTAGAACATCACTCTGTGAACCAGATCGCTGCGGGCCAAAAGGGGGACGATTAAAGTCAAACCTCGTCCCCTCCGATGCTGCAAATTTTCTCATCACCTCCCCCAGGATCTTGAAGGGGGAAAAGCGTAAGATCAGGCCCCGTCCAATCCCATAGAAGGGCGTCTACTGCTACTGCTCCCGGATCGAGAACCGGAGCAATACAGAGGAAGTCTCGCCGTCCTTGATGTTGCAAAGATGTCCACTAAGGGGCATCCCCAAAGACCCCACAGTTCCTGGCATACTTCTTGATTGAGAGTCCACTCTGTCGGCAATAACTGTCCTTGTCGACTGAGGAGATCTGCCCGGACGTTCTCGACTCCGGCAATGAATCTTGTCAATATTGTGACTTCTCTCTCCTTTGCCCAAAGTAGGATCTCTTTCGCTAGAGAAAACAGGGAGCGAGAGTGTGTTCCTCCTTGTTTCTTCAAGTATGCCAGGGCTGTGGTGTTGTCCGAGTTGACTTGAACTACACGACGGGAGACTTTGTTGTGGAAGAACTGGAGCGCTAATTGAACCGCTGTCAGCTCTTTGAAGTTGATATGCCAGGTTACCTGTTCCCCTCTCCAGGTACCTGACACTTCCTCCCCCCCTAGAGTTGCTCCCCACCCCGTGGATGACGCGTCGGAGAACAACACTAGGTCGGGGTTCTGAAGCTTGAGGGATATGCCCTCTGACAGCTATCCAACGGATCAAGCCACCATCTTAGATGGTTTCTTCACCTCTTCCGAGATGCTTACTTCATGTCGAAGTTGTCCTTTTCTGTCCAGCTGTCCGACAGAAAGAACTGAAGAGGTCGGAGGTGTAGCCTCCCAGGGAAACAAACTTCTCCAGCGAGGAAATGGTCCCCAGCAGACTCATCCATTCCCTCACCGAGCATGAATCCTTCCCTAGAAAGGCCGACACTTTTTCTATGCCTTGTTGCTGACGTTCCTGGGACGGAAAAGCCCGAAAAGCCACTGAATCCATCTGAATCCCCAGATACACGATGGACTGTGTTGGGGTCAGATGTGACTTTTCGAAGTTCACCAGAAGTCCCAGGGACGCAGCTAAAGACAGAGTCGTTTGCAAGTCCTTAGGCACCGGCTTCGGGGTCTGCGAGGAGGCTCGTATGAGCCAGTCGTCCAGATAGAGCGAGATTCTGATGTTGGAAAGATGGAGGCCACCCGCCACGTTCTTCATTAAGATGGTGAAGATAAAAGGGGCCGTACTCAGTCCGAAACAAAGAGCCCTGAAATTGAAAGACCTTCCCTTTCAATACGAACCGGAGGTACTTCATCGATTGGGGATGTATCGGGACGTGAAAGTAGGCGTCCTGGAGGTCGAGTGATACCATCCAATCTCCGGGTCTTAAGGCCCCCAGAACTGACTGAGGTGTCTCCATCTTGAACCTCTGCTTCTCTATAAAGAGGTTTAGACGACTTACATCCAAGACGGGCCGCCACCCTCCCGATTGTTTCGGTACAAGAAACAATCTGTTGTAAAATCCTGGCGTTGCCAGGTCTAAAACCTGTTCCACTGCTCGTTTCTCGAGCATCTGCTCGAGCAGGTCGAAAAGTATCTTTCGCTTTGTCAGCGGATACGATGGGGACAAGTCCCTGGGAGTGGAAGTCAACGGGGGCGGCTTTATGAAAGGGATCTTGTAACCCTTCTCTATGACGTCTGCCTCTCTTACTCTCCAGGCTTCTGCAAACAACTGCAGCCTGGCTCCTACCGGTGACTGAAGGCACGATCTCTCACTTCTTACCCCTAGACTTGGAAGGGGCTCTACCTCTAGGAAGGCTTCTTCCTCGAGGAGACGATCTAGCGGAAGTCCCTCCACGAAAGGGCTTCTGCTTTCTAAACGGTTGGGTTCCTGACGACGTTGAAGGGCCAGCCGGACGACTCGAAGACTGAGCCAACAGGTCTTGTGTGGCTTTCTCTTGCAGACTAACTGCCAGATCCTTCACCATAGCTTGGGGGAAGAGATGACTCGAGAAGGGAGCATACAAAAGTTCTGTCCTCTGTGCGGGAGAGACAGACTTAGCCGCGAAGTTGCAATAAAGCGACCTTTTCTTAAGAACCCCTGCTGAAAAATGAGAGGCTAACTCCTCTGAGCCATCCCTGACGGCCTTGTCCATGCATGACAATACACTGGACAGCTCCCCCAAGCTGATCGAGTCTGGCTTACGAGATTGGTTGTCTAAGGCTCCAAGACACCAGTCTAAAAAGTTGAATACCTCTAAGGACCTAAACAGTCCCTTCAAAAGATGGTCCAGTTCGGAAGTCATCCAAGATACTTTAGCTGAGGCTAAAAGGCCCTCCTTGAGGCATCAACCACGCTGGCGAAATCACCTTGAGCAGAGTAGGAACCTTCAATCCTAATTCCTCGCCTGTCTCATACCACATCCCTGCCTTACCGCTAAGTCTAGACGGAGGCAGGGCGAAAGTAGTCCTCCTTTTGCTTTCATAGACTCCATCCAGGCGTTAACCTTCCGAAGCTCTTCTAGTAGATAACGACGTCTTCATCTTCACGAAACCTGGAGACTTGCTTGTCCTTCGACGACGAAAACTGAGAAGGAGGAGGAGAAGGAGGACAGCAGGCTGAAAAGTATTGCCAAACGAATCACGAAGTAGTCGTGCCAAAACTTGATAATCTGACGAAGCAGACGTAGCAGGTTGTTCTTCATCAACATCCTCCGAAGTCCGAAGGAAGAGGCAGAAGTCCTTTAGCTCCAAGTCTCCTATCCGAACGATGAAGAGAAGACGAGGGTAACAGATCCTTAACAGTCACAGGATCAGGAATCACCTTTAGAGGCGAACGTTGCCAAAGTCTCGGGAACAACATCCGAGTGACAGTGAACTTCCACATTCGCGTCACAGAGGTCTTACTAGAAACGTCTACGAGCGTCCATCTGAGCGTCCAACGTAGCGTTCTATCGATGAGTTCCAAAATCAGCGTACCGAAGAACCGAGCGTCCAGTGAAGCGTCCAACGGAGCGTCCATCAAAGAGACTCTTCTAACGTCCCGCGAAGCGTCCTTACGAACGTCCCGCGAAGAAACTTGATCAACTGCCCGACTAACGTATCGTTGAGCGTCAACACTGTCATGTCGAAGAGGGGCCGAACGCAAAGAAGTCCGTCCGACAGCTACAAAATCGTCGTCAGCAGAAGCGTCGAAGTCGGAACGCCGAGCGTCCTCTCTACGGGAAGAGAGAGGAGCATGCAGAGAACTCTCTCTAAACTGGCGTCTAACGTCACCTCTAGACGAAACCTGGGGAGCAAAACGACGTCTAGAGGGCGAAAAATCAGAAGACGGGGACGAAAAAGGAGCCGTTGGAGAAGACTGCTTAGTTCTCTTGATAGGCAGTCTATCGTCTTTC
Organism: Macrobrachium nipponense; assembly: GCF_015104395.2. Taxonomy (NCBI): domain Eukaryota; kingdom Metazoa; phylum Arthropoda; class Malacostraca; order Decapoda; family Palaemonidae; genus Macrobrachium; species Macrobrachium nipponense. The sequence continues at coordinate 9,557,847 of NC_087208.1, read as the reverse complement.
CTTCGACGAGGTACCGTCTCCTTCTGCTTCAGTAAAGCGTCCAGTTGCCGCTGCATCGCAATGATGATCTCCGTCTGAGATGTCTCCTTACGCGGAGACGAGCTGTCGCTTGTGAGAAGGAGAGGGGCGAGGGGACCCGCCCTTCTTCTTCTCCCCAGACAGCCTTGGCTCTAGAGCGACTGGGGCGCTCGCGGAGGGCGTCATCGTCGGATGACGTCCTAGACTTCTTCTGGGGCGGAAAAGCTACGCTTTCCGGAGAAGAATGCCACTCAGACAAAGCATGACGTGAAGCGTCAAGCTCTTGAAGAGTCCTCTTCAAAGGTCGCGAATCCGAACGAGATTCCCACCCCTTGCGCGGGGAGGACGCGTCGGAAGACGAGAAACAATCCTTCAGGATACGTGCTCGAGCACGCTCCTTAGCAGCCTGGGAAGCGTCCACAGGAACTGCTGAAGGGACGCCAGATCGGTGGGGGTTCCCCGTAACCCTCCTTCGGCCTTCGACATGCCCTCTCCCTGAGTCCTGGGAGTCCGGCAGAGGTCCCAGCCTAGAGGCGCTATAGGGCCCCGATCTGACGCCCCTCCACTTCACTAGGGGGCTACTATCACTGCACTTATTTTGCCTGTTTTCAAGGGCAAGCACTTTAGATTCAAGCGTCTTCAATGAATCCAGAAATAAGCGAAAGGGCATTACCCTCCGCAGACACCACTTGAGGGCCCGAAGGCAACACTACGGGGTTAGGAGACACAAAATCTAAAGGAGGGTTAGAAGGGGATACATTAATACCCTGTCTGCTACCCGACTTACTCCTGGAGGAAGACCTCCTAATCCTATCACGTTCTAACTTCTTTACGTAGGATTCATACGTCTTCCATTGTAAATCATCCAAGCTTTCACACTCATTACAGCGCAAATCATATTTACACTCTTGCCCCCTATACCCTTTACACAATGTGTGAGGATCAACCAAGGCTTTAGGAAGCCTAACCTTGCATTCCACTTTCGAACACACCCTGGCGCTAGCAGAACTACATCCAGACATATTTAAGGAAAAATTCTAAGCCAAATTCAAAAAAACAGTCCAAATCACGTATGCCAAGCTATCGATCCAATCAAAAAACCAAAAAGTCAAGAGGATACTCAAGCAATGAAAAGTTTTCCAAAATCCTGAGGCGGAGGTGTGTAAACAGATGTTTACGACACCGGCGACAGAAGAAATCTGATAGAAAATGGGAATGGTTCCTGATACCCGCCTCCCAGCGGAGGGAATGGGTACTAACCACCCTAACTCCCACTACGTGTGTCGTAAGTTTTAGAAATTCTGTCGGACTTCAGAGAATACAGCTATATATATATCTGACAGGTAAGTTTCATGAACAAATTATATTTATGCAGTATGGTACTATAGAATGCCCTTAATCCGTCCCAACCTTCAAAATGTCACCCCATATTTTTCTGTTTCGTGTTATTAAATAAGGAAAATACGTTTCTAAACAACAAATACTATTGCATAAAAACATAATAGAAAGAGTATGTAATGATATAAGGTTTTATGTATACAGTGTACAGGTAGCTATAGTGTTCAAGTTACGATAGTTCGTCTTACAAAAATCCAATTTTATGAGAGAGACCAAATTACAATAGCCTAACTTTATCCCATCCTCTAGTTAAATAAGTTCAAAAACAGCAAAAGGGAATGATGAAAGTATGGTTTTAACGTTATTCTCGCTGCGTAAACGTGTACAGCCAAGAACAACTGAACGAGAAACAATTTTTTTTTCTAAGTACAACCAAATTGGATAACTACAACATCCGTTTGGCTTGTACTTCAACCATCATACTATAGTAAACAATTACCATAGTCGTTATAAATGACGTTATGTAGAATAGGACTGAGATATCTTAATGTAATAACTTTATTCACTATAGATCAAAGATCAATAGGGAAATATACGTACTGTTAAATTTAAACCTAGTTGTAGCTGAAGCTGAGAAAACTGTTCAAGCTGCTAATGACCATTATTGTGCATCAGCAACAAGGATAAAACTCCAGTAAACGTATGCCATCAAACAACCGTAGATAAAATTGAGATAAAATCATTTTAATCAAAACTACTGTGCTTGAAAGAACACATTTTACTGTTGGTTTCACACCGTTAAAAGATAAATTACATAAACTTCATATTACGATGATATACATAAAAGAAAATTGCGAATGGAATCAAGTAATGTTTTTAATCAATAAACTTGCCACCAACATAATCTGTTAATGAAAAATGACCTTGTCTCACATAAGTCAAGTATCTAGATATTAGTTTATGCAAACTAGAAGCAAGAAAATTAGCTGAGAATTGAGTTAAATATGGCCACAGTACTACTATCATTATTCAGAAAATATAGCCCATTCATGTGGAACAATCCCATAGGGGCCATTGACTTGAACTTCAGGCTTCCAAAGAATATAGTGTTCATTAGAAAGAAGTAACGGACACTTAGTAATAAAAAAAATTTCATTTTCACTCACTTTGTTTTCTAAGAGGCGATCATACAGTGCTAAGGCTGCATCCCTTAGAGCAATTGCCTGACAATCTTCAGCAAGCCAGCTTGTATTGAGATGTTCTGCCCATTTCAGTTTAACAGTGGGTGGTGCAACGGGAGGAACACTCCCAACCACACCTCCTTCCATCATTCTGTGTTCAGTACTGTAATAAAAATATTATTATTTACAGGTGAACAACTTTTAGTGAAGCGGAGTAAATAGAAAAGCTCCTAAAAATACAATATCAAATAAATAATCATTGGAAGTATTTGAAGCCAGTTAAGTACAGTACTTTACTACATTAAATATGTTTTATCAGTTTTTATTTGTTTCAACCTACCCTTTTACTTTTAACATAGCCTGTTGGTTCATATTTAAATAATGGGTTTGTATTGAAAAAATCTATTTAGCTTATTTTACATTATTCTGGAAAATACTGTACATTCTGAAAGCAAAGTCAATTTTCCCTTCTAAATAGCATCTTTATTCTTTATGCTCAAGATTTCTGCACTAATGTACACAAAATAACTGACCAGCTCTTGGAAACTACTACCAACCGTAATTAACACCTCTGGATGGAATGTCTCCTCATAAAACTCTATAAAGGACCAGCAGTTTTTACAGAGGCCATATCAATGTGTAATCTTAGCTTAGAACTTAACTGGATATGTAAAAAGTATAAACAAATTAATAAAATAAAAATTTTGTCAAGTGGGCTGCTTTCATGATTGCTTTATTGCATTTTTCAAAGATACATATACAACCCGAAGTCTTTTATAAGGATTACTTCCCTAAGTCTTTCATATGGATTACTTTTAGCAAAAACTGGTCCAGCCATTGAAGCTTGGTAACATGGTAGTTGAGAAGTGGCAAGTGATTAAGGGGTAGGGAACCACACACTCACTCAACTAATAGTGTTACCTTTTGCTTCAATGACTGGAATAATGCAAATACAAACCTTTGTCCTTAAGTGGGAGGTATTGTCTAGAGAACAAAACTAGAGTTGTCCACCTACCTGGCACTGTTAGCTTCCTAGTCATGTATCTGAGCAGGAAAAGGATGATTTCTGGCCTCAGCCTGTGTCGCTCCGTGAAATGATTCCTTAGCACTCATTTCTAGGGTATAAATATTGCTATTAATACCAGAGAAAAAAGCTAATATGGAAATGCCAGAGTATTCTGGCTCGCTCACCTTATTTAAGGTGTCGGTATGGTATCTGTGGCGGGTGAAACCACTACCAGAGGTCCCTTGCCATTTAGTCTCTTCCTCTTTCAATATCCCTCATCTACAGAGGAGCCGATCTAAGCCCCACTACTCGCTACCACTACGGCTAGCGCCTCGGATCTCATTCCTTTCGATAGCACGATTCACGCTGCACGCTCATACGCGGTCGCCTGGAACTCTCTCGGCCGGGTGATCATCCACGCGGTGAGAAAGGCCAGGCGATCGAAGGAGGCCTATAGGCCAACCAAAGCCGTCTCAGAGAACATGCTACATATAAAATAAACATCCTATCCTAACACAGGGGGGAAAGGAAAAGAAAAATTAGATGGTAGAGAAAGAGCAATGGCCTGAAGAAGCTGGGCGACTCCAAGCAGCTAGCCTATATGCCGTGACGAAAAAACGCAGGGCAGGCGGCCAGGGTGGCTCGAGGACAAAGGAGAAGAACCAGGGTCCCTCGGTAAGGGCGCCTAACGAAGAGGTAACCTGACAACTAAACGAAACATGCCTGCATGAAATTCTAAGGTGAAAGGAAACAACGTAGGCTACGAGCTGAGCGCGAGCTCGGACAACATCCCCCGTGTGGATAAAATAACAAAACGTCAATAAATGCATCACTGAAATCTTAGGAATGTACTGCTAAACGAAGAATCGAGCCTAAACGGTATAGGGGACCGAATGGGACACGAAATAAAGTAACACGCGGGAGCGAGCCGAGAATGGCGGCGTGGGGACGATGCCGCATGGGACGCCGTCTTATAAAAACCTAAATAATTTGGTTAAACGTGCCCAGGGCAACCCCTAAATAGTGTCAATCATTAATAGCAGTACTTAACTTGGATGCAGCAACAGCTTGACGTTCCATGACAATGGGTAAAGAATTCCACGAAAACACAACACAGGGAAGAAAAAACACGTGTGGTGTGGGTGGTGCTATCGAAAGGAATGACGTCAGAGGCGCTAGCCGTAACGGTAGCAGGTAGTGGGCCTTAGATCGGCTCCTCTGTAGATGAGGGATATTGAAGAAGGATGAATCTAAATGGCAAAGGACCTCTGGTAGTGGTTCACTCGCCCCAGAAACCATACCGACACCTTAAATAAGGTGAGCGAGCCAGAATACTCTGGCATTTCCATATTAGCTTTTTTCTCTGGTATTATAGCAATATTTATACCTTAGAAATGTGTGCTAAAGGGACATTTCACTGGGCGACACAGGTCCTTGCCCAGAAATAGATTTTCCCTTCGTCAAAATGATATTGTTATGTTACAATAAAGTTTGTTCATACTTACCTGGCAGATATATATATAGCTGTATTCTCCGAAGTCCGACAGAATTTGAAACTTACGACACACGTAGTGGGAGTCAGGTGGTTAGTACCCATTCCCGCCGCTAGGAGGCGGATATCAGGAACCATTCCCATTTTCTATTCAGATTTTCTATTCCCACTGTCTCCTGAGGGGAGGTGGGTGGGTACTTTGAATATATATATCTGCCAAGTAAGTATGAACAAATTTTATTGTAACATAACAATATCATTTTGTTCATGAAGCTTACCTGTCAGATATATATATAGCTGAATCCCACCTTTGGAGGTGGGAAGAGACAGAATAGGATTTTAGGAAACATATACATGCAGATGATTGACATCTTGGTTCCTTACCTGTTAGCATAGCTGACTTCGTGATTACTGTCACCCAAGTCTGCTCCTGCTTTACTAGAGTCTCCAGCAAGGTAGTGACCTATGTAGCTGGTGAGTTCTAGATGATCTGTCAACGGGGGCGTGACCACAATGCGACTAGACCATTTGACCATACAATGAGGGCAACGAAGCAAAAAATACCACCTGGCCTAGCCTACCAAAGGTTAATTCCCACAAAACTAGGCTACAACCATAAAAAACACAATCATTAAAAGCTCACCTAACCAATCTAAAGGATAGGATGAGTGCTACTTCCTGCCCCCAAAATAGTGTCTGTGGCGACGTATGGCCCAAGCGAATAGCAGTTCTCGTATGCTGTCTTCACCTCCCGCAGGTAGTGTGAAGCGAACACCGAGTTGCTACGCCAAAAGGTGGCACTCAAAATGTCACTTAGTGCCATGTTTTTATGAAAGGCTACCGAGGTAGAGATAGCCCTCACTTCGCGGGCGTTCACTTTCAACAACCTCATATCACTGTCACTGCACGAAGAATGCGCCTCTTTAATGGTGTCCCTCAAAAAGAACGCTAGAGCGTTCTTAGACATTGGCAGATCTGGCCTTTTGACTGAACACCACAAGTTACCAGAAGGCCCTCTACAATCCTTCGTCTTCTGCAGGTAGAATTTGAGAGCCCTGACAGGGCACAGGACTCTCTCTGGCTCCCGACAGTCTTAGGCCAAGGGTTTGACGGGTTCTCGTTCTTTGCTAGAAACATCGGGCTCAAAGAACAAACGGCATTTTGGTTCTTGAAACCAACATGCTTACACATAGCTTGGATTTCGCTAACTCTCTTCGCCGTCGCCAGAGCAGTTAGGAAAATGATATTGTTATTGTACAATAAAGTTTCATACATACTTACCTGGCAGATATATACTTAGCTATAGACTCCGTCGTCCCCGACAGAAATTCAAATTTCGCGGCACACACTACAAGTAGGTCAGGTGATCCCGCCGCCTGCCGCTGGGTGGCAGGAATAGGAACTATTACCGTTTTAAGCCAGATTTTCTCTTCCACCTGTCTCCTGAGGGGAGGTTGTGGGCCATACAATTGTATATATCTGCCAGGTAAGTATGTATGAAACTTTATTGTACAATAACAATATCATTTTCATACATTCAACTTCCCTGTCAGATATATACTTAGCTGATTGGCACCTTTGGTGGAGGGCAAGAGACAGCTAATTACTGACCTAATAGGTAAACAACATATGTTGTAGGTAATACAAGTTAATTAACAATACCCTAGTTCCTACCTGTTTAGGCGGAAGATTTCATAGCTTGTGCCTTAGAAGTCCCTGCTTCGCCTCAAAAGCTTCAGCGAGGGTGTGCCGCCCTATGGCTGAGAACTCTTGAAAGGACTGTCAATGGGGTCTTATCCACTTACTCAACAGAACCTAATGGCAATTGTCACTGGAGTCTTATTCACTTACATGACACTATACCTATGCCTCTGGGCATATAAAGGAGTAAAATACTGATCCCGATCACCTGATCCTAACCGTGGATTAGTAAATATGATTGAAAGGCGTTATCCCCAAACACCTTTCAAACAACCTAAAAACTCTACACCAATAATTTTAAAATCACAATATATAAAATATAAGGACAAAAATTAATATTAAGGATCAGTCTTCTCTCCTTTCCCCAGCACTGTATCCGCTGATACATAAGGTCCTAGAGAGAAGCATTTCTCATATTCACTCTCACATCTTTCAAGTAATGTGAGGCGAACACTGAGTTACATCTCCAATACGTGGCCGCTAAGATGTTCTTCATTGACATGTTCTTGTTGAACGACAATGATGTAGCGACTGCACGTACTTCATGTGCTTTTACCCTTAAGGTCTTATATGCCTCACTATCACAGCTCATGTGGGCTTCAGTTATAATGTTCCTAACAAAAAATGCTAAGGCATTTTTTGACATAGCTCTTTTAGGGTCTTTAACCGCACACCATAAACTTTGATTGGCAACCCTGCAACTGCTTCTTCTTCTGCAGGTAAACTTCAAAGTTCTCACAGGGCATAAAGTTCTTTCCATTCATTCCCAACTAATTGAGAAAGGCCTTTTACTTCGAAAGTCCTAGGCCAAGGTCTCGAGGGGTTTTCATTTTTAGCTAAAAATAAAGGTTTAAAGGACAATACAGCCGAATCCTTCTTAAAACCCACTCTCGAGTCAAGCGCTTGCAGCTCACTCACTCTTTTCGCAGTGGCGAGAGCTATTAAGAAAATACATTTTCTAGTTAAGTCCCGGAAAGTAGCTTTATCGGGAGGTTCGAATCTCTCCGACATAAGATATTTGAGAACCACATCCAGATTCCAACTAGGAGTGAGAGAAGTTCTTAATTTTGTAGTTTCAAATGATCTAATTAAATCATGCAGATCTTTGTCATTCTCTATGTTCAGGCCCCTATTCCTGAACACAGCTGATAACATGCTCCTATAACCTTTAATGGTTGACACTGCCAGATGAGATTCTTCTCGTAAAAACAAAAGAAAATCAGCGATTTCGGTCACAGAGGTATCGGAGGAGGACAGCTTCTTCGCCTTACGCCATCTACGGAAAACTTCCCACTTCGATTGGTATATCCGCATGGTTGAGGACCTTCTTGCTCCAGCAATTGCTTTTGCCGCTTTGCGAGAAAAGCCTCTCGCTCTGACCAATCTTTCGATAGTCGAAAGGCAGTCAGAGCGAGAGCGTGGATATTCTTGTGATACCTCTCGAAGTGGGGTTGTTTGAGCAGATCTGTCCTTTCGGGAACAGATCTGGGGAAGTCCACTATCCATTCCTGTACCTCTGTGAACCATTCTCTTGCAGGCCAATAAGGAGCGATCAATGTCATCCTCATTCCCTCCGAGGACACAAACTTTCTCATTACTTTCCCCAGCATCTTGAATGGGGGGAAACACATAAGCGTCTATGCCCTTCCAATCCATGAGCATGGCATCTATGGATAGGGCTCTGGGATCGTCCCCCAACGAACAAAAGTTCTCCATCCTTCTGGATAGGAATGTTGCAAACAGGTCCACTTGAGGCTTTCCCCAAAGAGACCATAGTTGCTGGCAGACTTGTGAATGAAGGGTCCACTCTGTTGGAAGGACCTGGTTTTTCCTGCTCAATCTGTCTGCTCTTATGTTCTTTCCTCCTTGAACAAACCTTGTCAGGAGTCGAATCCCTCTTTCTTCTGTCCATATCAACAGATCCCTTGCTAGTTGGTAAAGGGAGAAAGAGTGTGTCCCCCCTTGTTTTTTATATAAGACAGAGCCGTGGTGTTGTCCGAGTTGACTTGGACCACCACGCCTCTGACTTCGTTCTCAAAAAACTGCAGTGCCAGGTGCACTGCTAAGAGTTCCTTTGCATTTATGTGCCAGGCCTTCTGTTCTTTTGTCTAACTGCCTGACACTTCCTTCGTCCCTAGTGTTGCTCCCCACCCCGTGTCCGAAGCGTCTGAGAACAACACTAGGTGAGGGTTCTGAATGAAGGGACAAGGACACTCCTTCGTTTCTTCTCAGTGGTTCTAACCACCATCGTAAGTGGTTTTTGATACTCTCTCCTATGGGAAAGGTATCCAATAGATCTCCCTTTCTTCTGTTCCAACTTCTTCTTAGATGGAACTGCAAGGGTCTCATATTCAGCCTCCCTAGAAGAGATGAACTGCTCCAGCGAGGAAAGGGTGCCCAGAAGACTAAGCCATTCCCTCGCTGAGCTTCGTTCCTTCTCTAGGAAGACAGAGATTTTTTCCAACCCTTTCGAAATTCTTTCCTGGGATGGATACGCTCGAAAACCCAGAGAATCCATCCGAATCCCCAGATAGACGATAGTTTGACTGGGGATTGTGTGAGACTTCTCGAGGTTTACGAGCAATCCGAGAGATCTGGTCAATTGAAGAGCTATCTCCAAGTCCTCCAAGCACTTTTGTTTTGTCTGCGCTCTTATAAGCCAGTCTTCTAAGTAAAGAGATATCCTCACCCCCTTCAGATGTAGCCATCTTGCTACGTTCCTCATCAACGCTGTAAACACCTGAGGAGCCGTCGAGAGGCCGAAACACAAAGCCCTGAACTGATAAATCCTTCCCTGCACCATGAATCGAAGATATTTCTTCGACGAATGATGCAGGGGGACGTGAAAGTACGCATCTTGCAGGTCGAGGGAGACCATCCAATCTCCTGGACGGAGAGCAGAGAGAACCGAGTTGGATGTCTCCATGGAGAACTTTGTCTTCTCCACGAAGCGATTCAATGCACTCACGTCCAGGACCGGCCTCCACCCCCCCGAGGCTTTCGGCACCAAAAATAGGCGATTGTAAAAACCTCGGGAGTGCGGATCCTGTACTATCTCGATGGCCTACTTCTCCAACATTTGCTGCACCAACCCAAGAAGGATCTCTCTCTTTACAGGGTCTTTGTATCTCGCTGACAGCTCCCTCGGTGTCGTCGTCAATGGAGGTCTGTTCTTGAAGGGGATGAGGTATCCTTTCCTTAGAACTTGCAGGGACCAAGAATCTGCTTTCATTGAAGCCCATGCTTCCGAGAATCCCAGAAGTCTGGCCCCTACTGGTGATTGGAGGACTGGAATTTCATTTAGCGTTCTTCCTTGGAACTCTGATGGAAGATCTTCCTCTTTTCTCTCCTCCTCTCTTCCTTGGGGCTCGGCTAAAAGTTCTACCGTTGAAAGGGCTGTTTGGGCAGGTCTTTGGCCTCCCTCTTCGAGACAGAAGCAGCTGGTCTAGGCTTCTTAGCAGAGTGTACCAGCAAATCCTGTGTTGCCTTCTCAGTAAGCGTATGGGAAATGTCCTTTACCAACTGAGAAGGAAACAGCTGTTTAGACAGAGGGGCATATAAAAGAGAAGCCCTCTGTACTGGAGAGACTGCTTTGGTAAGAAATGAAGCAAAGACAGACCTCTTCTTTAATACTCCTGTCCCGAACAAGGATGCCACTTCAGCCGATCCGTCCTGCACTGCCTTATCCATACATGCCAAAACACTATGCAAGACTTCTGGTTCCAAAAACTGAGGGTCTTGCATCTTCTTGGCCAAAGCCCCAAGGGACCAATCTAGGAAGTTAAAAACTTCCAAGACATGGAATATTCCCTTGAGGAGATGGTCCATTTCTGACATTGTCCAGCTTGTTTTGGCCGATGGAAGTGCATGTCTCCTTGCCGAATCCACCAAGGTCGAGAAGTCCGCTTTAGCAGATGAGGGAAGAGAAAGTCCCGTAGATTCTCCTGTGCTATACCAAATCCCTCTCTTTCCTGATAGCCTGGAAGGGGGACAGATAAACACAGTCTTCCCCGCCTCCTCCTCGGTTTTAAGCCAATTTCCGACCGACTGCAAAGCCCTCTTCATTGATATGGTCGGTTGCATCTTCAAGAAAGAGGAAGACTTCGCAGCCTTCGTACTCGAAAATAAAGACCGAGGAGAAGGAGGGGCAGCAGGACTCAGAGACTCTCCAAATTCTTTTAACAAGAGGGGTGTTAATGTCTTATAATCTGAAAGACCTGCCCCCTTGTTTTCTTCAGAGTCCGAGACATCCTCCAAGTCTGGTTGAGTTTTATTCGGAGAAGTGTGCGCGACCGGAGGACTCCTCTCTCGGGAATGTAAAGGGCTTGTAGCAACACCGACTGCAACCTGACAAGGGCTACGGCCGCCTGTGCGGCACCTTGAGTCCCTGCCAGGAGAAGGCCGATGTTGTTCTTTTACCCTAAGGCCTTCCTGACAAGGACGACGGTCGCCTGTGCGACACCTTTCGTCCTTACCAGGAGAAGTCCTTAAATGTTGTTCCCTTTTTTCATGATCAATTCCTTCCCGACAGGGGCTACGATCGCCTGTGCGACACCTAGAGACCCTGTCAGGGGAAAATTGATCTTGAGAAAAATCCCAAAGAGGAGCCTCCAAGTCCGCTTCAAACTCCGATAACTCGTCCGAATTGTATCCTGGATTGTAAAAATCCTTGCGCCTGCCTTCAGACGTTCTAGGCGCTTTGCATCTTGTTTCAGAAGCTTCAGGCTTTCCAGGCGCCTTGCGCCTCCATTTGGGCGCTTCAGGCGCTTCGCGCCTCGTTTCAGGCGCCTCAGGCTCTTTAGGCGCTTTGCTTCTTCTTTCAGGCGCTTCAGGCTCTCTAGGCGCTTTGCTTTTCCTTTGAGGCGCTTCAGGCTCTCCTGGCGCTTTACGCCTCATTTCAGGCGCTTCAGGCTCTCCAGGCGCTCTACGTTTCCTTTCAGGCGCTCTAGGCTCTGCAGGAGTTAAATGTTTCCTTTCAGCCGCTTCAGGCTTTTCAGGCGCCTTGCGCCTCATTTCCATTACTTGAGGAGCTTTACACCTCATTTCAGGCGCTCCAGGCGCTTTTCGCCTCGCTACAAGAGTTCCAGGATCTTCAGTCACTTTGCGCCTCACTTCAGGCGCTTTGCGCCTCATTTCAGGAGTTCATCTGATTTCGGGAGTTCCAAATTTACGCCTCGATTCGGACGTCTCATGTGCTTTCCTTCTAGTAGGAGGTTCAGGTATATACCTATATATATCATCTCGCCTTGACGGCGTTTTGCGCTTGACAGTAGCCCGACGTCTGGCTGGCGCCAGGCTTCTGGCAGGCGCCTCGTCCGAGCTCTCAGAGAGTCCTAAAGGACGAGGGATCTTTGATCGGCGGGAGAAATCTATCCTTTCCTTCTAGGAGGATCAGATTTAAGAACTCCTACTAGCGAAGATATCTGTTTTTGCATATCCTCCAACATCTTCGTAGCTACGTCCCTCTTTCCAATTTCCGATGCAGGAGAAGGCGCTTCTGAATACACCTCCTTCCTTTTCTTTTCCGGAGGATATTCTTCCGGAAATTCTTCAGGGCTTGAGTAAAATGAAGGAGACTTCCAAGATCTCTTTGAAGGTCTCGACAATCTATCTGAACTCCATCCTTTTTTAGATGAGGAATCAGACGAAGAAAAACACTGTTTAAGGACGTCTTTCCAACGACTATCCTTGGCAGCCCGGGACGTAACTACGGGATCTGCCGAGGAGACGCCTGACCGGTGGGGATTCTCTGAAACCTCCCTGCGGCTTTCGACATTTCTTCTCCACTGGGCTTGGGAGCTTGAAAGAGGTCTAGGCCTGGGAGCGAGACAGAGCCAATCAGACGCACCCTCCACTTCACTGGGAACACTTTCACTGCACTTACCTTCCAGTTCTTTAATTTTTTGTTCCATATGCTTAAGCGAAGCTTTCAGACTCGCAATTTCAGATGTTGAGCTTGCCGAGTCAGATAATCGGGAAGGTAAAGCTGTATGGGAGGAAACAATAGGGTTAGCAATAGGCAATAGTCCGCTAACTGGCTCGTTAGAGACCGACCTACTTACACTTTTGGAAGAGGCTTTTCTAGCCATATCTCTCTCCAACTTTCTTAAGTAGGAATCAAGCAACTTCCATTCCTCCTCATTCAAATCCTTGCACTCATCACATGTATTCAATTGTGAGCATACACTCCCTCTACAATTTTTACAAGTGGTGTGAGGATCCACCGAAGCTTTCGGTAGTCTCACAAAACAATTCTCATTCACACACACTCTGAACGAAATCGACACGTCGGACATTATGAGAAATTCCAAATCCAAATCCAAAAAAGAGTCCACAATAGCGTATGCCAAACCAAAGATCCAATACGTCACCAAATACCAGTCCAAAAGATCAACGGCGTAATGAAATTCGAAAATCAAGTCAGGAGGAACTAGCAAACGATGTTACTAGTATCCGCGACAGAGAAAATCTGGCTTAAAACGGTAATAGTTCCTATTCCTGCCACCCAGCGGCAGGCGGCGGGAACACCTGACCTACCTGTAGTGTGTGCCGCGAAATTTCAATTTCTGTCGGGGACGACGGAGTCTATAGCTAAGTATATATCTGACAGGGAAGTTGAATGTGTGAAATGTTTATTTTAATTCATGTCTATTATCCCCTTTTTGAAACCAAATTAAATTACAAATAATTCTGATGTACTTACGAGCAGACAACGCAACGAAAAAAGGACTCATCGTTGCCAACCTAGTGGAGCTTCACACATACGCCGATGTATTTACAAACTGTTTCCATGAATTCTAGTTGTCATAGTAATGCAATAATGATAAAATTGCTGTAATATGTATATATACTAGGGTAAAAAACCGCATGGTACAGGGGTGGACCATGTACGATCAATGTGTACAACCCCAAGAAAAGTACATTATAACGCGTCCTGACACCGGAGTACAAGTGGTGTGCGGATTTAGCACAAGAAATGGGAAGTTTGTTGACACAAGCGAGATGGCGTTAATCTTCTAAACATTTTTAATTGTAAGTAAAAATTTCGAAAGCATCATGGGGGTAGTGTGTACTGCGTTGGCCACACTTTTCATTACCCTCTGTTTAAATCTTAAAATACGGCCTTAATTTCTAACTTTGGAGAAAATACTTACTGCAAAAGAAGAATAGAGGTCTTGAGCTCCTCCTATCACCACCAACAACTCATGACTGATGACCACCTCCGGTGTCAGGACATGTTAAAGTACTTTTTCGGAGGGAGGCCAAAAACGCGGTAGTCAATCAGTTGACCAGTCCAGTCGGTTGTTTACCCTACTGTTTCTGTCATAAATAAAAATTTTGAAAGTGTCATGGAGGTACTAGTACCTAGGGTAAAAAACCGCATGGTACAGGGGTGGACCATGTAAGATCAATGTGTACAACCCCAAGAAAAGTACATTATAACGCGGCCTGACACCGGAGTAGAGGTCTTTAGCTCCGTTTCTCACCAACAACAAGTCGCGATTGATGCCCATCTTCGATGTCAGGACGCCTTATAATGTACTTTTTTTGGGGTTGTACACATTGATTATACATGGTCCACCCCTGTACCATGCGGTTTTTTACCCTATAAATAGATACGCTAATTTCACTTATTTCCCCGGTTTTGTGTAAGTCTTATACCCAGTTTGGAGGGTAAACACATACCAATTGACAACACTGATAAAGAATTGAAGAGCGCAAAGAATGCCGTAGTTCCCTTGGATTAGTAGTAGTTGGAAGTCGTGTTTACGATTGTTGTGATGAAAGTCCCCCAGCGTCTATGGGTACAAGTGGTGTGCAGATTTAGCACAAGAAATGGGAAGTTTGTTGACACAAGCGAGATGGCGTTAATCTTCTAAACATTTTTAATTGTAAGTAAAAATTTCGAAAGCATCATGGGGGTAGTGTGTACTGCGTTGGCCACACTTTTCATTACCCTCTGTTTAAATCTTAAAATACGGCCTTAATTTCTAACTTTGGAGAAAATACTTACTGCAAAAGGAGAGTAGAGGTCTTGAGCTCCTCCTATCACCACCAACTCCTCATGACTGATGACTATCTCCGGTGTCAGGACATGTTAAAGTACTTTTTTGGAGGGAGGCCAAAAACGCGGTAGTCAATGAGTTGACCAGTCCAGTCGGTTGTTTACCCTACTGTTTCTGTCATAAATAAAAATTTTGAAAGTGTCATGGAGGTACTAGTACCTAGGGTAAAAAACCGCATGGTACAGGGGTGGACCATGTACGATCAATGTGTACAACCCCAAGAAAAGTACATTATAACGCGGCCTGACACCAGAGTAGAGGTCTTTAGCTCCGTTTCTCACCAACAACAAGTCGCGACTGATGCCCATCTTCGATGTCAGGACGCGTTATAATGTACTTTTTTTGGGGTTGTTCACGCTGATTGTACATGGTCCACCCCTGTACCATGCGGTTTTTTACCCTATGTTTGCACTGTGCATGGTTAGACTTTCATTAACCTCTGTTTAATCTTAAAATATGACCTTAATTTCTAAGTTTGGAGAAAATACTTACTTCGAGAGGATAGTAGAGGTCTCAAGCTGTTACTCTCACCACCAATGACTCGTGACTGGTGCCCATCTCCGGTGTCAGGACATGTTAAAGTACTTTTTCGGAGGGTGGATCCACATGTGGTGAAAACTGTATCAGCTAGTCTAGTTGGTTGTTTCCCCTATTTGGTGTTAACTACAAAACTGCACGGCTCCAAACACATACAAGCTCTGGATGAAATAGGCCTTGGCCCTTACCTAACCTATATCTAGACTAGCTTTCCCTATATGTGTCTAGCCTAGGATAGTACCTACATACCTAGCCTAGAGTAGCTATACTAGCTAGAATATCGTTCACCTAGTACTTTATATAAACTAAGTTAGGCGACTGGCTTGGTCGGGACTTAGTAAAAAATGATGCTACGTTAGACATGTTTAAGTGACAGACACAGGCTAGCTGTGCAAGGCAAGGATAGGCTAACCTACGCTGGGCATTCCCAGTGTAGGCCAGTCTAGGGTCGATTCCACGACAGACGTACAAATCTCAGTAATTTCCTCGAAAGATAATATACTCACTTCATTTAAGAAACTATCAAAAGCCCCGGTTGTAACAATCCATGGTAATAAATTGAAAATTCGCCAATTATTTCAGATTGTTAAATAGCGACAATTCTTATGTCAAGTTCGTCCAACAGCTGACTGACAACCAAAACAAACCTACATTATCATTAAATCCGGCTTATGGAATACACTCCCTTCACTCTATAAAACAGTGCATAGCTAGAAAAAGAATTTTATCATATTGATCTTATACTAAACTGCTTTATTTTCAGTATGAATTTAGTGTTTCATATATCAAATATGACAATTATAATATATTTTTTTATATATTTAACATGACCAGGATTGCACGGGGAAATAACTTGGAGGCGATACAGCAGACTGCAAAAATAGGTCTTATACATTATTTTTATGAAAATTATTATTTATATAAAATATATTCATATTCAAAATATAGCTTTGAGTCTGCCATCTTTTTTTTATTATTCTTTTGGACGATAAATCGTCCTTTAATGTTGGGTTGGGTGACAAGGTAGTCAGTTTGACGAGGGACTGGACTCTACTGTGCTAATTGAACAACCATCTTAGCAAGAGACAAAGTGGAACACGATGCGTATTATCATATTGCTAAGGATTGCGATTGATAAATTGCATATCCTAGTTCATATGACGTTTAATACATACGTTATTATAATTACGGCTGCAGAGATTCATAGGAAGAAATTATAGTGAGGACTTGCACAAAATCAAACTTGTGTCGATAAGACGCCTGAATACTGAAGCACGTTTTCACTTTTCAAGATCATCATATATCTAGTGTCTGAGGTCCTCCTGTCAGTTCTTATTTGGTTTAATAGGTGGGAATCTTGTATTCCTCAAGTATGTTTTCTAATTTGTGTAATAATTGACTAGTTAACAAAACTATGTCTTAACTTCCTTGGTAAACGTCCCAGTTTTCTGATGTCAATCAAATTGGCTATCTTACTATATATGCTTTATAACTTCGAAAGGAAATGATTTTGTGGACCATTACACAGGAAGTTCTGTAATTAGATATGCAGAATCTCTTTAAAATATCCTTATTTAAGTATTCCTTATGGAAGATCCATTCTTAGTCTCTTCATCGCAGTAGAAATTTGATCTGTCATATTGAGGCTTTCATCAACCACTATTCCCTTGTTTCTCTGTCTCATTTTTTAAATCTTAGCATCAGCATTTCGCTGTTTCTGTACCAAGTCTTTCTAAGCTTGTTTCTAACTCTTTCAGTAGTCATTCTCTAATTTCCTCGTTTATTTTTTTAATTATTATTTTGACCATAATATCTTCTTTTTAGTCTATAACCGAGTAAAACTGCGAATTATCAGTTTAAAAATGCCATTTACTTTATGTTTAGTAATTAATTAAATTCACTTATAGTTTGATAGTGTATTTATTTACTGAATAATGTCGGTTTTGCAGTACTCCCTTGACGAGGTTTCAGATGCAGTTTGCATTGTCTAATTTATATTCGAAAGTTCTACATGTCAGATAACTTGTAAACTTTCATCTACGAAAACAAGTCCAAAATCTAATGGCTGTCTCAAACGATCTTTCACAGTTATTGTAACCTGATATATAATATATATACATATATATATATATATATATATATATATATATATATAAATATCTTTCACAGTTATTGTAACCTGATATATATATATATATATATATATATATATATATATATATATATATATATATATATATATATATATATATATATATATATATATATATTAAATTTATATATATTCATGCATACATACGTACGTACATATGCACACAGATCCGATTCTAAATAATTCTCAACCTGAGAGCTTTTCACTTTGTGTTTATGCCTGCTGTGCATATGGATAGGTAGCGAAATTGGTCTTTGTCTTGACACAATTACGTCTCTGTGTAATGAATTACTGAAATTGTGGTATCAGCAGAATACCTGAGAGCCTTTCTTTATATACCAGTGCAATGCCGAGCGTAGGACCCACTAAGTGAGTTTATTTTGGATATTATCACGTCAACATATTTTGCTTATCCTCAGGAGCGTTACTGGCGTGTTGGTTCTGAATATATGTTATTACTACTTACTGTGCAGAGAAAGGTAAAAAAATTAGACCCCCTATGAAAGCATTGATCAGAGGGGCCACATTCAAAATGTGATGTTTTAAAATCAGATTACATATGTGAACTCAAATAAGTGATATATTTGTAAGTATTGCTTAAGTCAACAAATGAGCCTGATGTGAATGGTTGCATGCTTGAACTAGGATAATTTCTGGACACACATTTATGTACGACACTAGGAATCACATTGTAATAATTAATAATTCAGTGATGCTGTGTCAAAGCAGAATTGGAGTTCATTGTTGCATAGTAATTAAAATTGCCTATAAAAATGTAAAGCAATTACGGTTACGTTTGTTGTCAAGAGTCCTTTATTTGAAAGTGGCAATGTAAAGTTCTTTCGAGTTAAAGTAACTGCTGCTATTAACAGTCTTTTTATGTTACTATTTGAAACCAATGTAAAATCACTGTAGTTGTGCATAGGTGCACCACTTGAGTAAAGTTAATAGTGTTTCTATTGTCTTTCCTTCAAGAAAAAATAGATTGGTGCCGTCATACCAAAGTCTTACTCTCCGTATCCCTTGTCTGAAGAAGTCAGTTCCTATTGGAAACTTTATTAACTTGAGCTCAGTTCTTCTTCTGGAGATTGAAGTAAAATAATTCCATTCTTGACATGAATTTGTGCTGAATTTGATGCTCAAAGTTAATCTATTTCTTTTTGCCTTTTTGTTTAATTGTGTGATTATTATGTGTAGTATATTTATTATTATACGTCGTAACTGTTACGGAGTAATTTTTTATTTCTTGATTGATCTCTGTTTTGTGTTCATTTATTTTTGTTTCTATTTTTGTATTTTGTGCGTGAATTATTTATCAGAATTAGTCTTCTATGAATAGATTGTAAAGTGTTCAACACAGTGCTAGTATCCTATTATTCAAGATCCTTGGTGGGTCCTTCAGTAAGTTAGGTGTGGTCCCTGTGATGTTCCAGATCTTGAAAGTTAGAGAACCACTTATTGACAGAATTTACATCTGGGACATTATATAATTCTGAAAAAATCTGTAGTTTAAAGGGATAAAAGACTCAATTATTGCAAAAAGCTTTCAAGTTATTTTACTGACGAAAAGTATGATTTAAGTCCTTAGTGTCTGTTATGTCTTGGAGTTTTGTGATGGCCATTGCAGGCTTACTTAGTAATTTTAGACAACTCTTACAATAACAGAATTGGTGAACTCTAAGAACACGAAATCGATGCAGATAGAGCTGAGCAAATCCGTAGACTTTCGTGTTCATAATGTCCACACAGTATCTATGGTGAAGTGAAAATAACGAATTTAAACAAGAGTCAGGAGAACTACAGCCTTGAGAAATTACTGAGCCTGGGTTTGCAACAGAAATAGGAACTCTCACCCTAAACATTCGCCACCCGGTCAAGTAGCAATCCAGACCAACATACTAAGAAAAATCAAAATCTAATTATGAGACTGGACCATCAGGTAACATATACATCATATATATATATATATATATATATATATATAGATATATAGTATATCTATATATATATATATATATATATATATATATATATGTGTGTGTGTGTGTGTGTGCGTGCGCGCGCGCTCTTATGACAGTGAACTACGGGCTGCTTTGAGACCAAGAGCCAGTGCTGGTATTGTGCTGGCTTAATCTTCAGTCTTCAACAACGACAGTGAACTTCGGTAAAAGTGTAGCCTAGATGTGTATCTTTGTTTACTAATAAACTTTGTATGTGGATTAATTATTTCGATGCCCACTGTATATTCGACATCTTTGTTCCCTTATCGGTCCTAATTTTGTCATTAAGGTGCTAGACACCATGGAAAATATCTGACTTTCTTGTGAAGGAGAAGAAAAGAGAGAAATTCTAAGTTGTCATTATTATATTCATATATTCCGGACATATTTTTCCCCATTTTCTGCTCCTAATGCGGTTTGCTTTACCTCATCCACCGATTGACTTCTGTTAAACAGAATTTCGAAAGTTGTATATTTGTTTGTGATTTGATGTAGCTACACAGTAATAAATAACTGTCTCTCTCTCTCTCTCTCTCATACACACACACACACAAACATGAACCCTTTTGTGCCCGAATTTCATCCTTCTGGCCACTTTTCCTGAGACAGAGAAACTTCCCCTCCTAGTCTGCCATTTTCCCTCTCTTCGATTTGCGGGCTCTTTCTTTAACCCCTATACTTTCTCTTCCACTAAGTCTCTTACGCATATATGCGAGAAAGTTTTCAAAAGACTGTGGTCTTTTGCGAGGTAACACGATTATATTAATTATGCTCCGTCCTCGTGTTATCTTACAATGAAGTCGACGATTCCAATGATTCATGCCTGAAAGGATGTTAATAACGACAAGGCTCATGATTAGGGAATTCCCTTTGCATAAGTGAAACCACTAAGTATGTCATGCTTCGCTTCTGACTTCACAATAGCGTTGTAGAACTTAGGAATTTATCCCCCCAGATCAATTAAAATTTTGGCCTTGGAAGTACAAGTAGTTATATTTTGGAAGATCCCAAGGCTTCGGTTAGGCACTGCTCTCGAGAAATGTTGATTGCAAGTCGTCTCCGCTTCCTTTGTTACTTGGTATTTGTAATTATTTGCTTCACCCACAGATACTGTGCAGACATTACGATGTTTGCCTAAAAGTCCATATTCATAGTGGCGAACTTTCGCTCTATCCTTTCTTGAATATGCTGGCCAAATTAACCTCCTCGGCATCTTTGCCTTAAAACATTTTACTTTTGGAAAAGAAGTCTAATTTTACGTTCGGAATGATAAGATCAACGATCGCCACAGTTTCGGTGTTAGAAAGATTACATACAAACATGCATCACGGAATGGTCGAGTATGTCAAGGTTATGCAGATGGCCTTGTCTGGGCCTTGAACGATCATGCGTTAGTACTACTATAACTCTGTTTTTTTTCATCTGTCCATCTGCCTATGGTGTTTGTGTATGGCAACACTGCGTCCCGGTAAATAGTTACGCTGTGTGTAAGTGTTAGGTTAAATAAAAGGATATCTGGGTGTACATTTGCAACTGAAAATTGTTTTAATAATTTACTGTATGCGAATTACACCGTTAATATTCGAAATAAGATATTATTATAATCGTTGAATGTAAGCTGAATATAACTATCTAAAGCCCGGGACGCAGTGTTACCATACAAAAACACCACAGGCGGATGGACAGATGAAAAAAAACAGAGTATACATGTCGAGTCTCTAGCGTTCACTCGGTGACATTTCGTTGGGGTGATTTTGTGATTCCATTCCGATTTGTCCCTCAAACCCGATGTACTTAACATTTCAAATTTTGTTATTGTTATGCATAAGTTTTCCATTACAGTTTTCTATTGTTTTATTTGACAAACGGGAATCATCTGTTATCTATCTCTGTAAATTTTACTGTTCACTCTAGTATTGATTTCTCATAACTTTCTCTTTGTAAATTTTACTGTTCACTCTAGTATTGATTTTTCTCATATGTCTTACCAGCAGAATTCACGGCCGGTTTTAACCAGTTCACGAATAGTTTTCGAACGTACTCTGTATGCATTTATATGTATGTCTACTCATGAATCAAATTATATAATTAGTTGTTCACTTAATCATTTGAGTATTTTTTAAAATATCATAATATGAGCGACAACTTTGCTTCGTCATGCTAAAAATAACTGTCCGCAAGGACTCTGAGGCTATCCAGTTGGTAGGGTGTTTAAACACTAGGACGGCCGACGTCCTACGCCTACCATTAACGGCCAGGCAGTCATTTTGACTGCTTTAATTAAAAAAACTATCTAATTACCCAATAAAATTAGTTTAGTGGTTCTGTTGCGACTGTATGTCAGTTAGCATACCATTTACATGGAAATGAAAAAGGAATTACATGTTGAGGCTACGTCTATTTATAGTTTTACACATTTTTCCCAGTCTAAATTGCTATAGGAATGACAAAAATCTGTTTTTTGCGCTCTTTATGGTACTTACTATTTAGGATTACATTTTCATAAAAAAGAAATCAACTTCCTCTTTTCTTCCTCTAAATGAAAATGTACAATAATAGCAAAAAGTGACAGAAATTTAAAGCAAACTATATATATATATATATATAATGGGAAACCTGTCCTCAATATTGTTTAGGTGTACTTGGTATTAGCTAAACAATAAGTAAAGTAAGCAGGTATATTGATTTGGGGAAATATTTTTTCTGTTTTGATATGATAAAATTAAAATATGAGGTCTATGATGAAGAACATATATATTCTCACTTCTTGCACAATTTACAAAATACAATTTGTTTAGTTACAGCAGTGCATTTTCCATACACATATTTTCTCACATTTTTTTTGCAGGTCATCACGGTTTTATTGTTTTTGCACGAACGGATCTGGCATTGCTTCCGTTTCTTATTTGGTTTACTACTAGCCTCTTCCAAAATCTCAGAATCTTCGGCACTTTCTGCCATCTTTAGATTTTTCAAAGAATCTGCCAATTCCTCTGGTAATCCAAGATTAAAATCATGAAGGCTTAGTTTTTCCCCTGTGACCTCTGAATACAATATCCCTTCATTAATACTTGCAAAATCGAGAAAATTGTAAAATACATGCACAGGCCAACGTCTGGAAGGGCACCTTGTGGAATAATTACTTGCCATTTGGTTAAGTACGTCTACGCCAAATTTTGTTGCATTGTAATACAGAACAGTTTCTGGCTTCTCCTGTCCACCGCCGACGGAAACAGTGCGAGGAAGTGAACTGAGCATAAAGTTTTTTTTTTTTTTTTTTTTTTTTTTGCTTTGGTATATTGTCAATGTTGTATCCTTATTCTTCAGCAGATGTGTATCATACAGTTGACCATTCCATGACTTTATTTGAGATGGAATTTCTCTATGGTCTCTATTCATTGTCTCAACAATACTAGTGTTTTTTCGCTTTCAAATGTTCAGCTAATTGAAGTGATGTGCAGAAATTGTCAGTTGTGACATTTATACCTTTCCCAGTAAATGGTTCCATTAGTCTTAGCACAACATGAGCTGATAAGGGCTGATTTGGTGGTCGAAATTCATCTTTTCCCAAGTAAGGAATGCATTTAACATATACTTTGATTTTGTATAAGCAGCAATCCAAAACTTTATTCCAAATTTGTCTGTTTTATTTCCCGTATACTGTAGAAAAGGACATCTGCATTTTGAGGGAAAAAGTTGTTCATCAATTGCGATGTACTCGTGTGGCTTATAAGCGGCTCTGCAATTCCCAATGAATCTATCCCACACTTCAGAAATATGAGCAAATTTATCTGTACGTAAACGCTCTGACCTCATTGTTCTTATGTCAAATCTTATAAACCACATCATCTCTTTGAATTTGTGACGTGGCATTGCATCCCCCAAAAAGGGTGAACCTCATTTTCTTGACCATAGATGATAAATTGACTGATTCTTTCCCAATATCCCACGAGCATACATGATTCCAACTTCTGCTAGAATTTCTTCATGAGATACGTTGTAATCATCGTTTTTGAAGACTCTTTCGCCTTGAGCTTCAGTGCACTTCCTGATATGTTGAATGATAAAATCATCTACAAGTATCCCAAGGCACTAATGTAGCTGCTTTTTTGTACAAGACATTTTGCAAAAGAGGTGGTGCCAAGAGTTTCCCTCAATATGTTTTGCTGAGAAAATCTTCCACAATCTTCAGCTGCTTGAGATATTACTTTCCACACCGTGCCACATTTAGCTCTAACCAACATTTGATGATGAATCCTCGTCTTGAGAAGGGAGTTCCTCTGTGCTGATTTCCCTAAATCCCTCCCAAAATCAGCCAATGTGGGGGGTGAAATGGCTGCTGCTTCTAGAGAGTCAGTTGCCAAATGTACATAATTATAACAACTGTTCCCTAACATATACCTAATCTATCTATTCCTAGTCTCTCCGGAAACGTAATCTATAAGCTTGAATGCCTTTTGTTCGCTGCCACCACTATAACGAGAGGCAAAACAACCCTCATTTAAATAATTGGAGAGAACTCCTAACTGGGAAACGTAACCTACCTTAGAATAGTCCCTTTGTGTGTCATCTCTGAAGCTAGCTAAAAAATCAGTTATTAAGACTAGGCTAATTCAAACTCCCATTATTACAAAATATAATCTTTATTTCCTAAAATAGCTAACATGAAAATGGAAAAAATTGAGTTAAAGAACATCCCAAAAATCGTTAAATTACTATTACCATTCGCGAAATCATATTTAAGTAAGTACCCCCGCTTATCTATTTCTGTCTGACTATTCATAGTCTTTATCAATGAAAGTCAACACAAGTCTAGAGAATCCATTTTTTAAATGGTGACATCGAATCCATCTGAAAATGAGAATATAATTATCAAACAATGAAATGTTAGAGTTCGTCAGTAACTGGGTGTCGCATCGCACTTCCCTTTCTCAAGAAAGGGTATAACTTTTCAAAGTCTTTCACTTTACCCTTTCTGATGGATCTCCAAATGCCTTCCTCTATGGTGTGTTTCCACACACAATCAATATCAGGTAATGCCCCTTAATCACCTCACTAGGGGTTTTTTATTCCATCTATTTCGTCTTACAAACATACATATGTACGCTGACCAACAGACACACAGATACACACATGCTACTGAACACACGAATGTACGCACTCTAGTCTATTCTGTGCGTTTCCATTTTCCCATGTACACGATCATCGAATGAACGCACTCGGTGACCTGAAGTAACCTGAAGTAACCTTTCTTTGTGGTTTACTTCATATCTCTGGAATGCGCTCGTGATCTTGTTCCTGCAAACAGCATGTTCTAACCTTGTGTCTCATCTCAGCATCTAGAGGAATTCACTGTTTTGCATCTGTCTTTAACCAGCAAGAGCTAATGTTATCAACCCCATTTATTATAATACATATAAATATATCCATTTTCACGTCTAACCAGAGCTTTAAGACATGAATAATGAGGACGTATCTTCCATAAACTAATGCAAAACGCTCATGCAACCACTCAAAAGTATGAAAAATCACTCAAAATGTATTAAGAATCTGACAAATCAACGAGGGACACATTTCTAAAAGTTCACTAAGCAATGATTATCACGATTCTAGAACACTAGCCCAACAATGGCTATAATAAAAAACGATTACTTACTTCTAGATTTCATGGTCACATGGCATCACTCACAACTTCCCCTCATGGTCATGTTCACACACGCATGCAGCCTCTACTCTGCCTGTAAGAGATCTGGATTTTTATAGTTCTGATAGAAGGAAGAGGACGAGCAGTGGCTGCAGGCACTTGTTATACCCAGACGGGCTAGTGAATTTCAAGAAAATTTAGTTTTTTAAAAAGTATGCATTTTCTACTCTCAGATGTAATTGATGTTATCACAACAAATGTGTTATTATTCCATGGGGGTTGAAGCAAGGAATGATTAAATCAAATATGTCATAAAAGGACCATTTTGCTTGTGTCGCTAAATTGTTGTATATATGGCAATTTGCCTACCAACAAAAGGCAGGAAAGTGTAAGTTGACAAGTTGGATTACATCACAAAAAGCTTGTGCACGAGTTTTTGCGACAAAGAGTTTGCAAACTTTGTTTCCTAATAATTTTTCCTAGTGTGGACAGACCTTTAAGAAGCAGACTGAGCAGCATCAACACAACATCAAGTAACATTCTGAAAATGCTTCAGTCTAACATTAAAATAGCACTCATCTTGGCCAACCTTTTCCGTGAGAATTGAGGGCTCCTATTCAGCTAGATCATCATCTTCGGCAGCTGCATTCCTTAGGAGAGCTGGAGCGCCTGACAGTAACCCTGCTAGGAGGAGGGCACCCCTTCATGGGTGCCCTAGCACCAATGGAAGCCATTTCAAAGGGATGTCTTTCCTAAGATGCCTTGGGTCCCACCTTTAAAGTAAGAGCCACTTCTGGAGATGCTTCTTAGTCTGGCTGGAGCCTTGCATCGCTTTTGTGAAGGCAGCCCTGAAGGAAGATCTCACTTCTCAGGTGCCCTGACTTCATCTGGGAGGGTATCCCAGGTGTAAGGGTTATAGGCCCTTCTTAAAGGACCCCTTCTCTAGAAAGTCTTGGCAACCACCCATGGTGAGGGCCTCCTACAGGGATACTTCTTGGTTAGGCTAGGAAGAGGACCTTCTTGCTGGGATGCCTTTGCTCCCTCTGGGTTGGCATCTCTGGGGAGAGGGGCTAGAGGCCCTCCTTTAGAGATGCCATACCTCAGAAGTCTTGGCCCCAGCTTCTGTGGCAAGGCCCCTCCTGTGGGAATGCTTCCCAGCTTGGCAGGTAACCTACCTCTATCCTGGAAAGGCAGCTCCAGAGGGGAAACTCCATTCTGGGGCTGCCCTGTCACCCATTGAAAAAGAATCCACAGGGAAAGGGATTTCCCTGGGGATTCCTAATGGCCTGCTTTCATCCTTGAAATGCAGGCCCTGAGAGGGATCATTCAGGTTGGGGTGTCCTAACATCCTCTTGGAAGGTATCCCTGGGGAGATCCCCAACCACTCCAAGGATGCCTTTTTTATGAGGCCCTGGCCTCTACCTTTTTGGTGAGTTACAAAGGTCCCCTGGCTTTCTCTGGGAAGGCATCCTTAGGGAAGGAGCTGGAGACCCTCCTTGAGGGATACCTTTCCTAGGAAAACTTAACCATCATCCTTGTGGTGGGGTGTTCCTCCAGGGATCCATCCAGGCTTGGCAAGAACCCTGCTTTCTTCGATGAAAGTTGCCCGAGGAAGACCTCGTTAACAGAGTATCCTGGCTCCCTCTTTGAAGTTATCATTGGGAAGGGTGTCCCGACTGGGCGGTCCAGTCTTATATGCTGTAACTGACTTATTTTCATAATATACCATACAAATCATACTTGAAATCAAGTCCACAAAGAAGCAGCAGGAAAGAATCTGCAGCTTATCGGACGACTTCAGCCTTTAAGAGAGTCCCTGGAATTCTGAAAGCTTGTATAATGTTAGTAATTGTAGGCCCTTGGCTCGACTTCTTTTGCTTCTTATTCCTATAATGGAAAACTTTGAAAAACTATAAAGAAAAGCAATGGTTTTTGTTTCAATTAACGGTTTATCTAAGGGACTGAAGCATAGTTCTTTTAAATGTTCTGGGGAAATCAATGACTTCCCCAAAATCTTAAATGGCAACTGGAAAGCATCTGCTTTCCTGTGATTATTTAAATTATTACAAAAAGGAGAGTACACACATTATAAACATAAACAATCTCGAACAAGTATTACAAACAAATGCTAAAACCTATTCCACGAAAACTTAACTCCTTTCAATCTCCAGAGATTTTGAATTTTATTGGTAACATTCAATATCTGTCCTTGAGGAAATTTGGGCTCATGGGCAATGAAAATATACAAATTTCCTTATGTTTTTCTGATTTATGTGGCACAAGACACCATAATTAAGCTATGTTAAAATGTCAACATAATTAAAAAGACCGCTTTCCCACTTTGACAACTGAAAGATGACGAGCATGCTATAAATGGGGAGGAACTTGTGACGTCACTTATAGCTGGCCAATCAGGACAAAGAACAAGTTTCCAATTACATTTTGTTTCTTATTGTTTTTATTTTTTTTCTTCTATTTTTAAAGCATTGTCAGTATTAGTACCAGGAGTGCAACAAAAAATCTAAACTTTCCTTTAAGCTTGGGTTGCTATTATTATTATTATAGCAAAACTTTTTAAAACACACAGGTAAAAATCATATTTTGGTTTGAGTTTCACAGCGCATGGTTCAAGGTATCTTTCTCTGGATAGTACCTTGAACCATGCCCATGCAACCTCACTCTATTGTTTCTGATGCCGCGATGCTGGCGGCAATCGAATGCCAATGTATCATTTATCAGTCAGAGAAATATCCCCTACTCACCGAGAGACAATTATTGCACTGAATTCGGTGCAAATTCCTGTTAGAAAGATATCAAGAAAGCTTAGTATAATACCAAAGAGAATCATACATAGATGAAACAAATTGTTTAGAGGCCGGCAAAGTTTATAAAATGAATCCCCAATAGCATCAACAACTTCTTTTGGCAATTTATAATCATAGCAACATTTTCCTTTTCGTTTCAGTAGATTATACTGAATTTAAAGTCTCCAGATTCATCCTATTGCGGATCTTTGAATTGATAATATTCATTTGACTAAATATCCTTTCTACATCTGCATTAGAATGAGGTAAGGACACAACTAAATTGGTGAACAGTCCGTGAGAGAATATTTATGCAGCAAATGACAAGTTTCAAAATACCAAATCATTCAAAGTATTTTCGCTTATTTTTTATGTTTTTGATTATAATTATTATTATAGATAACCAGAAACGCGCCAAATATTTAAATTGACAATATTATATTAATAATCGGCTTTATTTCATTATTCCCAATATTCTTTTTCATTGGCCTTGCTCTTTTTCCTTATTCTATTCATTATTGCATAATATAATTTTCTCAGACCTAGCCATATCAACTCAAAAAGTAATCGTAAGAAATCAAACGAATACAATTTACTCTTTTCTTTTCCTTTTTTTTCATCTTATTTCTTGCATCTCATCCTGTTTCTTCAGTACGCGTTGGAAAGCTGTGGGAGTCAAAGCTGACGAATAGTACATTAAGAAAGGTTTACTTTCATAAAAGCTTTCTTGGGTTAATCTTTCTGTAGTTATTAATTTCTACTATATAGATATTCTTTACAATAAAACCCCACTACTTTACGTAATCAGGGGTTGTTCTTTGACAGCTGCAGCGATCATACAGTGTAAAACACAAGTTTATGCAAAATATTTTGGGGAATGAAAGAAAAACTAATTTTGACCAGAAAATGTTCTGTCATCATAAGGCTATGTTTGTCAGTGAAACAGGGACGGACTGGGACTAGATTTCGGCCCAGAACTTTTGATATTGACCGGCCCATTTGAAGATGGAGCTAAACAGAGGTGGGGAGGTATATCTTGAAATGAAAGTATACATTTGATGGGAAACAGGCTATGCATACGTGTGTGTGTGTTTGTCGGATAAACGGCCCTGGGAAAAATAAAACACATGCAGGCATAACTAAAGGAATTACTTTTATTTTAGATTATCAAAATTTTCTCTAATAGTTCACTCTCGGATGCAACTTTCTCAATTATTAAATCATTATCGAGAGACATTAATATATCCCTCTCTGTTGTCATTGGCATAAACTCCTGGAGGTGTTCCTGTGAGAGTCTGCTTCTTAGACGATTTTTTATGAATTTCAAGGTAGAAAAACTTCTCTCACAGGAAACTTGAGTAACTGACAAGGTCAGGAGATACTTGTAAGCTAGACCAATTATATGACAGACATCAGTTAACAAGTTGTACCCACTGGAGTGTCTGGTAAAAGCAGACTGGACAATTCTTACATGATGAACATTTCGTTGCAATTGTCTCATGACTGTCTTCATTTAAATAAGACTCGTGTTCATCCTCATCATTCATATCTTTAACGGTGTAGTCTTCCAAGGGTGCATCTTTCAATTTTTCCCAGTGTGTAGCTAGACTCCTTAATTCCAACTTCAAGTTTTCAGCTGTTGCCCGGCTGTCGAACTTAAGTAATAGCTTACTGAGTTCTTTAAATAAAGACTCATACTCTTCAATATTGCTGTTCTTCAGCTGACCAAAATTTCTTGGGTCTAGAATCGATAAATCGTTGTAAAGAGTCCCATGGGAAAGAAATCGATCACTGAGGCTGTGTGTGACTTTATCCAATATTGGATTATATACCTCAACTTCATAAGCCCTCTCTGCGTCATTCAGCCTTTCATCATAAGCCTTCTCGCCAGGCATCGTTTTCTTCTTTGTAAAGGCCTGTCCACACGAGCGGGCCTGATCGTCGTGCTCCAGGGTTGACTAGCAAATTCTGGCGGGCTAACCCGTGAATAATGTTGTCCACACGGGTGAGGCGATGAAGAGGTGCGCGTGCCCGACGATGCCAGTAGTGTGTTCAGTGCGGTACGATAAACATGGTGTCTACCGCAAAGAAGATATTGTGTAGCCTGATAATTGCTTTGTGTGTGATGAAAAAGAAGAGAATA
Source organism: Macrobrachium nipponense (assembly GCF_015104395.2). NCBI lineage: Eukaryota > Metazoa > Arthropoda > Malacostraca > Decapoda > Palaemonidae > Macrobrachium > Macrobrachium nipponense. The sequence goes on along the minus strand of NC_087208.1, from coordinate 9,527,765 downwards.
TGGTGAAATAATGGCTCAGTAAAAGAAATGTATATGGTTAACGTACGTCTGCCAGGGTCGAAGCTCAAACCATCGGGTACCACCTTGGTGATTTTGCTACAAGAGTAAGACCCATTGGGCAATTTGATGGTTTGCCCGTTAGAGGGAAGGTCCGCCGATCAGACCCAGTCGTGTGGACAGACCTTAATTCTTTACAGTGGCAATTCTGTCTGCACCTCCAACTCCAAATCTGCATTCTCTTCATCATCTAGCTGTTCATTACCCCAACAAACAAAATGATCTGCAGCCACCTTAATACCTCCAAAATCTCTGTATATTTTATCCAGACTCTCTCTAGTAGTAGCAACCATTCTCTACGCAGAGAGAATATCCATTCTGTTTGTTTGCAAAGATTTCGAAAGGGGAGTAGTCTGCTCAAATATACAAAGAAATATTTGAGCAGTCAGTATGGTTTCATATTTGAGTAGTGATTCAATGTATGCTTTGGCTTTGCTGCGAGCATCTGATTTCATATTTTCATATTCTTGTATAGTAGCCAAAGTTAGCAGAACATCTATGTATAGGGCATTATCAGGCTTGCCAGTTTGGCAAGAACTTTTGTTTTCATTCACCCAAATAATCATTCGCTTATAAGATTCTCTAATAAAAACTGCAATATCATTCGATAAGTTGAAAAGTTAGGCACTTGCTATTACTGCTCCAGTTGTTTCTGCCAGTACTAAATTCAAAACATGTGCATGACACCATACATGAACTTGATTTGGTGAATGGGAAGAAAGTAAAGCAGAGAATCCCCTATAATGTCCCTACATGTTGGAAGCTCCATCTGTGGCATTACCAGTTCAAGTTTTTCTAGGACATTCTTCAAAATTTGAACAAAATACTCTTCTGTAGTTGCTTCACAATTCACAAATGCAAAAAGTCTTTCATGAATAACGTCTGTGATATACCTAAGAACAACAGCACACTGGTCCTACGAGGTAATATCCTGTGTTGTATCAATCTGCACAGAGAATATTCTAGCTTTACGAACTTCATTAGCAATGGATTCCTGAATAATCTGCTGAATTGTACTTAAAATATTATTAACAGTAGTCTTAGAGAAAAAGCTGACAAAAGAACCTCTGCCCTTTGACTTAGTCTGCTGCATTCTTTTGCTCTTTTCCAAACATTCAGTTAAGTGATCTTTCATGCAAATATCATATTTTCCAAGGATAATTATCATTCTAAAAAGTTACCATTGTCAATGCTTGGATCATCCAATGTATAACAGGCATCTGACCGTGTACCCCTACAACTAAGCCCCCCTCTTCCCAATGATTTTAACCACATCAGTTATTCTTTGCAATACCATACGCCTCTTTCTAACTTGTTCCCTATGTAGCGATATTTGTTTGCCACCTAACAAATGCCTTATATCTGACTCAGAAGCTCTAAGAAAATATGCCTCTGTATAGTGCTTGTGTAAAGAGCTTTGCTCGTGTAGCTCTACTCGTTGATGGAGATGCTTCCAATCATTCATTCCGCTAATAAATATATTCTTGTCAGAAGTATTAGCAAAAACAATACAGATGTAGCAATATAACATGTGATTTTCTTCACTGTATGAAAGCCATTTTCTATTTGTACCATCCTTACAGTGAAAAACTTTTTGTAATATTGGATTTGTTGATAGTTACTTTGGGTGAAATTTGAAAAATGATGGATAACCGTCTATATTTTTTGGTCTCGTAAAGTACTCTAGCTCACCAGGTTTTTCTTTGCAGCATGCTATTATTGATGTGCCATGACTTAGCTGGCCTATTTCATGCTCATCAACCTGTAAAAAAAATAGGAAAGCCTGTCATAAATAATAAAATAGAATAACACTGTAGTTTTCTAAAAACCTTTAGGAAACTTTACCTGCAGCCTGCTATGGATTTGTATATACAATACATCAAGAGTGCCTCCAGGTCATTAGCAAAATGATCTTGATCTTATACTATAATTCTCTCGCATTTCTTTCATCTTATGGAGAGTTTGATTACCCTGAATTTGGGCAGGCTCAGGCTGTATGTCTAAGAAAAATCTGAAGTATTTGCAAATGCATTTGCACACTTTTTTTTGGCTTTAAGATAATGTAAGCTATTCAAAGTTAGGCATATCCTATCTATACATGCTATTTTACGTCTACTCACATGTAGATGCAATCTTGCAAGAGAATTATGACAGGGTAGTAAATAGGGCCTAACTTTTTTTAAATTACGAAGATATTTAGAAGAGTGCTTACTTTACTGGCACTTGCACTTGTAGTGGGCCTGTCATGGACCGGATCTTTTACACTTTGAATGTTTGTGGCTTGATCACTAGAGTTACCACCTGTAGCCTGTGAATAAGGAATGCAAGTTTCCTTCACAACTCCTACATCTGTCAATTTTTTACATTTCAATCCTTGGGCTTCAAGTGATTTTCTGTTTCTATCTCTCAACTTTCCAGCACCACCTTTGCGTTTTTTAGCAGAGATTTCCATTTTTCTGAGTTGATTATAAGACATATTTCTTGTAAAAATATTACACAAACACATATATTTATGTGTGTGTGTGTATTCAAAGGAATGAATAAAAATATGTGGAAATAACCTAATTAGTCACACAGATTTGTGGTAGAAGAGCGGTTTTAGAGTCTGAGATGCACTTCACAGGGCTGATGCTTTTGGGGGCCTTCGCGACAAAAGTCAAAATTGATGTTTATATACATATTTGTTGTAGTAAATTGCTTTAACACCCCCACGATAATATAAAATGTATGCTTGATATACTAAGTAGGCCTATCAAAAACACTATGAAAATTAATTTTATTTTTTTACTTATATTTTTTCAACACAATATGTAAGACTATTACAATTTACAAATATATTGTTTATCTATTTTTCAGAGAATGACTTAATGAGAAAAACCTTTCAAGTTCAAGGTCAATGCTTAAGCAATGTCATTTTCATTGGACTGCACGGTCTGCACCGCCAAAATGTTTAGTCTTGTGAAATTGTTGACCATAACTAGACCTATGTTTTAATTAATTTTAGTTTTGAAAAACTTTTCTCCTAATGCGACATTACAGACATTATTAAGTAAAACCTCAAATCAATAAAAATCATTAGGAAATACTGTAAATCGATTGTTTAGTACCAGGTGAACATTTTACAGATGAGCCTAAGCTCACTAAGTAATCACGTTAATTATATTTTGGTATCACATCTAGCTTTTCACAAATCATTACATTTCAAATATTAGTTAATCAAATAATATAATTTAAATTTTCTTCTCGCTTTTCCTGATCATTATTATTATGTGTGCCCTAAAGTTTAAGTAACGTTAGCAAAAATGCAATGTCTCATATCAGTGTATAAGATTATGATGTCATCAAAGTGTCATCGCCTCATCATGTCTTTCAAAAGAAACAGTCTGAGAAACAGTAACCCAGTGACAGCGGTTGCATATGGATATATTAAAGTGTTTTCCTGAAAAGCTAAAATATGCGAAAGCTCAGTGGCTTTACGATGGAAAATTACACAAAACCATTTCACTTAAGCACAACACTACACACGTCACTTTGAAAGAACAATCACTGGAGTAAACGTAGTCACTTAGGAATAAAATTTGAATTCTCCTTCACCAACACACACCGATTCCGTGCATTTCACAAGATTAACTTGGACACAATTTTCCTGATTCCTGAACACACTGCGCCATTTTCTATATGATGACTGTTATATCCAAAGTTTGTTGAATGAAACAAATGATTTTTTTTTTAACTTGCATAATATAACCACGAGAAAATAACATACAAGGAATACCGACCGAGTAGCGTCTTACTGCCTGTGTGATGTGTGTAAACCTTTCGCTAGCAGTATAGCCAGAAGCCTAGAACGCAAAAGAACATTGCAATACGGCATTGTGTTGAGCGGCTTGATCATAGATATAAAAGCCTAGATGCCGTATCGGCCGGCCGGACATACGTCATCAAGTCCGCCATCTTGGCGCGGTAATTCAAACAATGCAGCAGGCTGCAGTATATGACGTTTTTTCGCCACTATTCGCTTAATATTGCACGGATTTTCTTGTCTGATGGTTCGTTGCAAAGCTTACATAATTCCCTACAAGGATCTAATAAAATAAAGTTGTTCCTTATTGTTTGAAAGTTAACTTGCAATGACTTTGTTTTAGCAGGTAGGAGGAAGGGGGGCTAGTAGTACACAAATGTTAATATTTACCCATAACTATTGCTGTAAACAATAATTTGAAATGTTGTGATAAGACAGATTACTAAAGTAGGCCTACAGCTATGGATCTGTGCAACTTAAGTAAAATCTTTGTCTCTCGAAGTGCTCCCCCAATATAATTTTTGGCACAGGCCTACAAGTTTAAGTCATAAAACTGTAGGGTTGAGCCTAAAATAAACTACAGTAAGCCCTAGAATAACTAGGATTTCTGTGTTATCTAGCCTTTGCATCTCTGCCTGCTCCTTTGAGCCTGGGGGGGGGGGGGGGGGGGGGGGGGGGGGGGGGGGGGGGGAGTTCTTCCAATTTTTTGAACGGGATGCTCCTCAGTGAATTGTGACCTCTAGACCTGGCTTTGGAAAATTTAGGGGGTATCAATTAAGAGACCTCGTCTAGTGACAAAAGTGACCTATCTCTAGACCTAATTTTATATGGTGAAATAATTATATAGAACTTAAATTTTTCACAAAACTACCTTTAATTTGCTCAGACTAGGATATATCATTATGGCAAGCATTAACAGTTCAATATAGCTCATCTCTAGACCTGTGTTGTCAAGGACCCAAATTATTATACCTTATTTGGGATAAGGGCCTGGGCCATCTCTATACTTCTACCCTTCCAGAAGGGGACCCATCTATAGACCAAAATTGCCAAAATGAGCCAATCCTGATGAGCAACCCTGCATACCCGGTCATGGTGCACGCCCCCCCCCCCCACACACACACAGAGCCTTTCAGCCTAGGCCACAATCATAAGGCCAGTCTAATTTTTTTTCAGCTAACTGTTCATTGGTTTGGACACACATGTATAAATTTAAAGCTATGGGTGGCCTTATGGGTCATTAAGCCTATACTTTGAAGTAACAACTCTCAAAATGTATTGCACAATGATTTATTTTCATGATATTTGTTCTTACATTGAATGTATATATAACATTTATTGTACATCTGTTCATTTATTTATAAATATTCCCAGCAGTTTAAACAAGTTTTTTTTTCATTGCTGTTTCCAACAGTTTAATGATACTACATTGTAATGATAATCTATATGCATTGATATGAAATTAGCAGGCTATATCAAAACATCAACAAAAACTCATTATGTGCCTTGCTTGGCCATTTAGTTCTTATTACAAGGACCAGATTAACAATTTAATATTACATAGCTATAATGCAGTGAAAGAAATCTAGAAACATCAAATTAGTGTCCAACATACACGATTTACCCTATTGACCTAATGGCCCTTAAACAATATCGTTTTAACCATTTTTTTTCGTAGGCTGTCTTATCACAGCATTTCAAATTATTGTTTACAGCAATAGTTATGGGTAAATATTAACATTTGTGTACAACTAGCCCCCTTCCCCCTACCTGCTAAAACAAAGTTATTGTAAGTTAACTTTCAAACAATAAGGAACAACTTTATTTTATTAGATCCTTGTAGGGAATTATGTAAGCTTTGTAACGAGCCATCAGACAAGAAAATCCGTGCAATATTAAGCGAATAGTGGCGAAAAAACGTCATATACTGCAGCCTGCTGCATTGTTTGAATTACCGCGCCAAGATGGCGGGCCTGATGACGTGCGCCAGCCTATTCAGCTAGCGGCCGATACGGCATCTAGGCTTTTATATGTATGGGCTTGATCATATATTCGACATAACAATTGAATGGTATCATGTGTTCAGTTTCCATTATTACAGTTTCCTTACTGAACAGTGTTTTTTTTATTGTATCAATCTTTATTATATATTTATGTGTGAGTATAATCATAGAATTCTGACTGTTTCCCAACCAGTTAGCAATAATGAAATGGAAAAGATGGCATATTGTATACTGGCTGATGGTTAATGAACGATAGCTTACAGAAAATGTTGATAAAATTATCGGAACAACCATTTAGATGGACATTTCAAGATTATTCTATTGCAATGGCTGCATTAAGGTGTGCTGGCGTGAGATTCATGTCCCGCCTCTCTCTCTCTTTCTTTCTGTGTGTGTGTGTTTTTTTTTTTTCTTATTTTTATCCAGTTCTATTCTCTTTGTTCCCTTATTCTTCAGATTTTTAAGTTTTCTCTCTAACCTTTTTTTTATTTTTAGTTTTCAAATTTATTTATAATTTTTTTTTTACTATAGACCGGCCCACAGGCCCCTTTTAACCACCGGCCAAGGGGATAAGTCCCCTTTCTCCAAATGGCCAGTTTGTCGCTGCTGTACAGTATTGATATGTCAATTGTCCTGACCTACATTCAGAGGCTACCATTCTTTTAAGGACAATTAACTCAGACTAGCCAATATATAACAATGCAAACCTTGGCCTAGGCTAATATTCTAAGCCTGTTCTTAGCTGGAACTGGCACTGAACGTGGGAGATGCACGAATCTTCATTTTGTAGTTAAGGTTGAGGGAAAGGCTGACTCCCGGGCTTCTTTAATATTTCTTTGTTCTTAATAGTAGGTGAATAGATTGTGAAAGCTACTTAGTCCTAGTTGTATTCCTTCCACAATTGTTAGAACTAGCAATGGTTTTTAGACTAGTTCCCTTTTACAAGGGAGAAATTTGGTATTTTACATGAAAATAAGGGGAGCTACATTCCTTTCCCTCTAGCGTTGCTGTAGCGTCTCGAACAGTGCAATTTGAGCTTGCAATTACGCACTTAATTATATCTACTCACGCACACTCAATCATAGACAACCTCAATTTCGAGTGGTTGACTTAACATCTTGATAAGATGGAAACCAATTCGTTTTTCCAGTCCACCAATTATGAAGGGTATTGCCATTACTAATTTCAATGAAAGATTTCCATAATTACAACAAGACTGTAATATTAGCATCTTTCATTGATGAGTGTTTTTGTTCTGTTGATTTGTGGATTTCTACATAATTTCAATTTTGGTTATCCACAACTTATATTTTTTAGTCTTAAACTAACTGCAGCATGAATGTCACCGGGTATTGTCGTAAATAGCCCCATGACTGGGCCCCGGTAATTCCCCGATGTTATTGGAAGTGATGGCCTACCTAAACCTTAGGCTTAGTCATCATACCCCATGAGAGGTCGAGAGAAAATGGTGGGACTTTTACAAATTGTTTTACAAAAATATCCTATAATTTACTCTTATTTACATGATCTCAATAATAAAACACTGGAATTAGACATTAATAGCAATTCTCACAGGGACACACGGTAAAACTTGAACAAGGTATGTAATGCACACAATATGAAACAATAAAAAGAAAAAAAAATATATAAACATGAGTCACAGAATAGGTCTTTCAAAGTTATAAAGCACTGGTTATGAAACTGCACATAACTGAATTGGTCCAAATTAATGAAGCTAATGCCTGACATAAGCATATGCTCCTAACAATGTATCTGGCTGTCGGGATTTTCTTCGACCTTTATTATTTTTGTTAGGATTCGTGCCCGGATGTTATGGGCCGATGACAAGGCCTTGAGGAGGCGCACTCTTTAAAACTATCTGGGTGGGATTCAATAAAATTTGGTCAACAAAATACAGTTTTATTACAAAAAATAAACATTTAAACTCCTTAACAATACACTGAACATGAATGAAAGAGCATCACGGGCGGCTAAGCCAATGTGCATAAAGAACCAACACTGAAATTGACGTTACTAGCAAAATTCCACTGCACACGCAGTTTCTTACTACTCATTAATTTAACTCAAGGAACCTGAAAGCTCTGATGGCTTTGTTACGTGGTAGCCCTTAGGGTCTTTGATATCATGTGCTTGAAAAGCACTAAGCACACGACTGAACGAAAATACACAATAATACGAGACCCCTTTACTCTAAATCACAAATAAATGACATTCTTACACTTGCAGCTTTCGTTTGCTGCGCAAATCAAGTCCCTCATCGCAGGGATGACACATCTATACATGGATAAAGATAACTTACAGTTACGACGGAATTCGACCTGGCATGGCAATGGCTGGGAGCCGGAGAATCGAGAGTCACACAAATATCACGGTACTTATGACGTTCAGGACTAGGGCAGGAATGAGCCGTCGCTTCGCCCTACTTCAAAGGAAACTTACGCTTTCCCGCGTAAACTACAGAATCCTTGTAATTCAGGCGGGAATCATCGCTTATTTAGACATTACGGAGATCAATTAATCTACTTTACTTATGAATGGGAAGAAAGACAGTTAAGTTATCATCTGGGATCAATGAATTGACTCAAAGTTCTGGCTGAAGGCTGTAATCTGCAAATTCTTGAATGGCTACGGAGTCCTTGGCTCCAAATCTCTACATAGACAATTTAGCTCGTACTAGGGAATAGCAAATCATATTCATTAATGAAAATTCATAGTGTCTTCATTACTATAAGATGCGCTCCTTCCCCGCCAGGGATTTAAGAATTACGTCTTAACTCTGACGCGTATTGGACAGCTTTCTGCTCAATGAATTACCCACGAGATCCCTCAGTCTTGCCCCAATTTAACGCAACACTTGTGAAGTTGAATGGCAGGGATTTCGAATGATCAGTTCAAAATTCACGACACTGGCTATGGACCCAAGATGCCAATGATTCGCCTACCTGTACGGTGCTTTAGAGAGGAAGGATGAAAGACCTGCTGGGGGCCTAGTGTCACCTCGGTTGTCTTATTCTTTCTTGGAATCCAAGGATTCTACAACTTATGGTTATTTTATAAAATTTACACCAATTGTAACCCAAAATAAGACATAATTATTATTGCTCATACAGTTCACTTGACTCAGAAAACTTTAGGACATACTTGACACACAAGGGAGAACGAACACTTCTGCTGCCCTACTTCCTCTATAGCTAAATCAAGACGCAGGTGGATTTAGGTGGGAAAAATGGAGCTCACATTTTTTGCAACATCCTCCACCCCCAGAAGAGTTGGGAGACTCTATATCGCAAGGGAAGGTCTAGACCTAACATCATCTGCAGTGCTACAAGATGAGGGTAGCTCATGACAAGCAGCAGCAATGACATGTATTCCAAGAACGTGAAATGTGAACTCTCAATGAATGCATCTGTGATCCGCCCAGGTTGGGTGCACGAGACAAACCCCAACAGACGATGTATACTGAAAAAATCTACACCTTCAACTCCCTTCTAGACATCACTCTTTCAGAGTTCACCTCTTTATCAACATAGATCGAGCATATAACACTTCACTGTTTCTTACCCACTCCAAGATTTTCTGTCTCTGGGCATCACTGGCCCTTCTTTTCAGCCTTGCACTCTTACATTGTTTATCTCGAACGCTTTCCAACACTAATTCACCCAACTCAAATTCTTCAGTTTGTTGAGAAACACTACTCTGATTTCTACTCAACTCACTCTGTGCACTGTCCTCTGACAGGGTTGCCATTTTGAGGAATTTCGTCTATTAGTGCGGGGTAGAAGGAAGAAGGGAAGACCAAGAAAGAGATCGCGTGATTGTGTAGGGGAAGATATGGAATTGAAAGGTATAAATGAGAACGAGGCACAGGACAGAAATCAATGGAGACGACTCATTCGCAATGGCGACCTCATATAAAAATGGGTTTAAGCTAGGAAGAAGAGTGTGGCTTTCTGGTGACATCTGGCAACTCTCTGTGGCTTTTCCGACCACAGGCCACGGCACTGAAGAAAACAATTCTTCACTTTGCCATTATATGTTTTATTATGAAAATAAAGCTATAAAACATATCCTGCTTATTTATACAAATAAATTTTTATTGAAATACTTTATTTTTCTTCGTCAAAAATACTTTATATTAAGCTAGTGACGTGTAGTTTTCTAACATCATGGAAAATAATTCTACATCGGAAAATACGCATTCTAACCATTAAATCATAAATACAGTAAAAAATCAGATGAACTGCATATGGTAACACTAATAAAAGCCAATGTTGTGAAGAAAAAACGGCATCACTGTCCTCTGACCGTATTCTATCCTCCCTCGTAGCCTACTTCCGCTGCTTCACCTTCGTTTCCTTTGTCGTTGTGGGCGTTCACTTTAAGGGGCACGGTATGTTCACTGGCTCTCAGGCTTTCTTCGCCCTTGTAGAGAACCTTGACTGACCTCATGACTCCTTGCTCGTCAGGATAGACTTCAGAAATTATACCCAGAGGCCAGTGGCTGCGTTTGTGCTATTCTAACTTGACTACAGTAGTACGATATCTATGCCGTGTAGCGTGGTCGCAGGGCTCACCTGGAAATGATCATGTTGCTCTTGTAGGGAACTCAGGTGGCCTTGTTGCTATTGCTGCTAGAAGTGCTCGAGTGCCTCTTTGAGGCTGAAATACTGATGTTGTAGCTGTTTAGTGGTTAAAGTCTTGTACAAGTTCTCATGCGGTATGACAGTGGCCAACAGATGTACCAGATTGCCTCGAATCAAGTGGGAAAGAGTGAAGATGTCGTCTTCTCTGGTATCTCCCACATACATCAGCAGTTGGTTGTTGATGACGGCCTCTGCTTCCTTGATGAGACTGTGTAGTTGTTCATCATGAGAAATGTTTCTATGCAGGGTCGTCTCGAGGGTCTGCTTCACAACCTCGATCAGCCTCTCAAAAAACCCTTTTCCAAGGAGATCTGGAGATGTTAAGAGATACCCTCTATTACTGGTACC